>NW_026854500.1:0-20552 GCF_026571515.1 Ruditapes philippinarum | reverse complement strand
GTTGACTTGGATATTTGCATTTATAAAAAGTGGTATGTCAGTCCTGTGATCAGCAGAAAATTTCAATGAAATGGGGGGTAATCCTCTTTGAAGTCAATTTGCAAAAAATTTGGTCGGCTACCCCTATATAAAAGGAACATTTTTATGTGTCAGGCATTTCATTCTGCTAGAAAAAGTACCTCTTTAGCATGAAAACTGAATTTTAAGGTAGGATAAGGGACCATTTCTTATAATGTAAGTCTATGGAAATATCAATGTGAGTGTCTGACCAAAATACTTCTCATTTCCTACACACAAACAAGAAAGAATTACAATGACAGAGAAATATCAGAAGTTATCAGTACCTTCAAAACACCATGTCTGAGTTATTAAAAAATGTGACCGGGGCCATCATTCGAATATGTCCCCTGTCTCCTTTATAGTTTGTCAAGCTATAGATAGAGCAAAGTTTCGCGAACATTTAAAATAATTGCAAAATGACGTTGCTTTTATACTCTGGAGAGGCTTTAATATGCAAAAACAATGTATCTACTATTTCACTTAAATGCATAAAAAAAATGTTCTGAAGTAGTCAGTTGCTTTATTATGTAGTCTAAGTTGTGACTTTGTGCGTCTCACATTTCATTGGACATTAACAAACTTGTTTTTCCAATTTAGGTACTTTAAGTTCTTTTAATTTTATTATTTAATATTCAAATAGTAACGGATAGTCCAATAAAGTTCTATGTCTTAAACAATTATTGACGTCATTTTATCCTCTCATGTTCAAACTTCTAATATGTTCCTAACTGTTCTATTAGTATTATTTCGTTTTGTAATAATGGCTAAAAAGTGGTTAAAATCAATTTTCAAGCACATGTGATTTTAAGAAGTGTTTATTCTAACTGATTTACAATAATTTTGACCCTTTAAAAGGTTTGTTTTTCAATCCAATTTTAGCACTAGTTTGAACACATAACGCTGCAAAATTCCCCTATCACAATAACACGTTTTGATCAATGGCGTATAAACCAGAGTGACAGATGTTTCGATCAATAAGTCATTCGAAAAAACAATCACTATTATTCAAGAAATATTGTATATTGTTTCATTTGTTTCGATATCATAATACGTCAGACTTTTATAAGCAAAGTGTTTTTATACTCAAATAATTTATTATGCATTGATTAATTGACGATTGGTATAATTATCTTACTTACATTTGACTGAATATCACAATTAGACATACAACTTTGTTGCACAGTTTTAAGTGATATTGATTTATAATTTGGGAGAATCATTATGTGTCTATAATACATGATAATTCAGGATTCTTCAGAGGATCTGATTTACTTGGCTAATATATTATCATAGATGCAGTATATAATCAGTTAGCGTGTCAACGAGTGACGCTAACGTCCTTTATTAAATAACAGCGAAAGAAGTACTGTGTTACATTAACTGAAGTTTATTGCTTAATTTGTCTTATAAAACATACATTTTGATTTATTTGAGTTTACAACATAATTAGATTCCATGCAAGTTGATATATGACATTTAACCTAATTTGTTTCTTATCTGATTGTAGACCTATCGAAATACAACAAGCTTAAATCTTGTACAGTAAAATAAATGTTACATTTGTGTGAGTCTATATTCTATCCAATTATTTCTAATAAATATAATTAGATACATAAAAACATACAATTCTATAACAAGGAACTGTAATTCCTCTATAACAAGGAACTGTAATTCCTCGAATTTCAATAATAAATTTTATTTATTTAACTTCATGTCTATTAAGTATAGTTCGTACTTGAACATATAATCTTATTATAATTTACAAAAAGTAAAAAACTTTTGTCATGTAGACTAGTTTTCTTTATGTCTTAAAGTGAAAATATCCCATCCAAACCCTAAATGGTGTTTAAAATAATTTTCGGTTTTCCATTATTGATTCCAGTTAATGTGTATAATCAGTTACCTACGTGTCTAACAGAAAATTCTATAAATATCATTTCGAATGTTTCGTTAACGTTTAATTGATAAAATGAGTGTGGCAGTCTTTTTTTAAAAATGTTTTAGGCAGTTGTTATATTAAATCCTTAGCATTTTTCATTATGAATTATCGGTCAATGACCATTATAATGATCAATCTTTTAAAATATATAACCAATTCAGCTCATGTCGACAACGACAACACGAGGATAAGGTCACTAAAATCACAAAAGCTAAAT
The DNA here is from genome assembly GCF_026571515.1 of Ruditapes philippinarum. Taxonomy (NCBI): domain Eukaryota; kingdom Metazoa; phylum Mollusca; class Bivalvia; order Venerida; family Veneridae; genus Ruditapes; species Ruditapes philippinarum. The sequence continues at coordinate 18,336 of NW_026854500.1, read as the reverse complement.
AAATAAATAAATAAAATAAAAGAGGATAGAAGAAGAAGAACGAAACACACATGTATAAAAAGTACAAACTATGTACAAGAAATAAGATTATTATTATGAAATGATTGTTTGCAATTCACGTAGGTATGCTTGAGGGACTGTGTTTTGCTTCAATATATACGATACATGCATGAGGATTTTCTTAACCATAACATCATCAACAACACCACAACCGCCAACAACAAAAGACCCCCCTCCAAACACACACTGCATACCGAATCTGTCTCGGTCCAGTTTGTAAATGAATGTAACTGATAGAATCACAACTCTGGAATAATACGACAAATATCTTGATATCTGGGTAATTCATCATCAGTGTTTACACTGAGTAACGTGTTATTTTCTATGATAAAACAAGGCAATTTAATAAGGCTGACAACTATCCAACTCTCTTGTCTATTGTAGCTGAATGAATGAATTGACTGCGGAGAGGATATATGAATAGTCTTATGTCTAGACGAAATCATAGTGAAATTTCAGTGTTATTTTAGCACGAATGTAGTGATTTAGTGAATTATTTATGGGGTTAGTCCGGATTGATTTCAGCTTATAAGCTTTATTACAGATGAAAACATGACTTTTATAGAAATCATGATAAAGAAGATCAGCAATAAAAAGATAGCAATCTTTGGGCTTCAACATAGAAATTTAAAGCCATACAATTTCTCTTCTTTTTTTGAAAAAAGTTTGTGTTTGTTTGTCTTTTTTAGCCATATTGGCATGTTTAGCTAAGTAAGGTCAGTGCTGGTGAATTTATAATAATTTGTCATCATTTAAAATCTCTCTTTTTATATGATTCAGATAATCAACTGGTGAACTTAAATAATATTAATGGATTTAAATGGATTTCATTTAATTTTGGGTGACAAGCTCTATCGGAGTTTTATTTTGATTTAAAGTTGAGTTATACATGTATATTTCATCAAAGTAATGTATAAGAAGTGTCGCCAGACAGGTAACGTTCATTTAGTTTATTGTAATTTCATATAAAGAACCGTATTATATATACTCAAATCATTTAAATCATGCACAATAATAAGGCTTTTCAGTTGTCATTAAAGTTGTTCTTATAATTTTGTTTTATATATAGAAAGCCAATTCGACACTTACATAATATTATGTTTTATTGCGCTTTAGCTGCATCTTGTTTTTTATTATATGAAGTACAAAAATTTAAAAAATAAACCCAAAAAAAAGTTTTATTTTTTTGTTAAAAAAATAGTAACCATTTCATACCCGCTTATTTATGCCAAGGATATCTTTTAAAAGGAAATTTGCTCATGATAATATTTTACAAAGAAATTTCAAAAACTATAAAAGAGGCCCACAAAGAAAAATGTTTTAGGGCCAAATTTAAAAAATTTTCCAGCACTAGCTTTTAATTTTTTGGGAGGGAAAATTTTTTGAATTTTTTGTTTGTTTTTTTATTTAAATAAAATTTTTATCTACTGAAAAACCCTTTAGGCCTTGTTTTGGATGCCACTAAAAGGTTTTGATTTAACCAAAAGTTTTAAATTCATATTACGAAAACCCTGAGATAATACTAAATAAGTACGGGAAAAAGAAACTTTTTCTTTCAAATAAGAAATATAACAAAGGGAAAATTAAAAATTGATAACAAAAAGAAAACCCCCCCAAAAACTGGTATTTTCCTGAATTTTAAGTTTCATCAAAAATTCAATTCAAAAAATGTTTTACAGATTGAGTGTCGATTATTTTATTCATCAAAAATGAACGTAAAAGCCAAATTATAGGGGCAAAGAAAATTGTTTAAATTAAATTTTAGATATTTTTAGACACCACCTTTGTGCGTGGTCATGTACAGTGAAGCTTGGTTAATCCCAATCAAAACCGGGCCTGCAAAATTTTCATTGTGCCCGTGTTGATTTCTTTTTGGGATTCTGCTTTTTCTCTTCTTTTTTGTATACTTGGGTTCATTTTATAAAACAAGCATGCAAGTATAATCTGTTCTGTTTCAGATTCCATTTAAACAAAAACAAAACATATAATGTATTTTAAATAAGGGGAAAAACCTTTTTTTGCTATCATTAAACGTCCATAATGCTTCAGGAACGGCTTTACTTTTATTTCTCAAAAGCTTTATAAATTTGGACTGCTTTTATAGTATCCAAAAAGTTACCCATTAGTTCATTACATAAACCATCTTTTTCATTTACTGTTGTTGGCAATAACTACAGATGATTTATAGTGAATTAATATTTTGTATGGAAGTCAAAATACTTTTGCTGCTTTTATATTTATGCTTTCATCTTGGCTCATTCTAAAGAAGTAAAATGTATTTGATTAAGAAAGAGCAAATTACACGAAATCCATTTTTGCTTTATTATAGCCATTTAACTTAAACTGTTTGAAATATTCACATCATACTTGAAATACGTGTTATCGTATACGTAATGGCAGGTAATTCTGTGGTCCTTTTTGCAGATATATTTTCCCATTTTCTACCGTGTTATTGTTGGCTTCGACCGTTCTACTAAGGTGCCCCTTTCTACGTGTATTAATGTACAAAGAGGCACCTAAAGTTGTATAGTAAGCTGGAAAATCGCCATATGACATATATTGTATATACATTATGGTTTTATGAAAAAAACCAAAACCAGAAAAAGTAATAAAAAGGGAAATCTGCCGTCATACGTAAGGTTTGCACCTGTGTTGTCCAAAGGGGGGATAAAACTCCTAATTTGAAAGGGTATGTTTAAGAGTGGTAAATAACCCTTTTCCCAAAGCATCGTACAACGTATACATAAACCTAACTCGAAAAGTCATTTATTATTATAATTTTGGATACCTATAATTTTATTTATAAATTAAACCTATAAAGCAAGTCCGTGTCCTTTTTGTTTTGGAAATTTGGAATTATCGGTACATTTTGAAATTATTTGGTTTACAATAGATATGCAGTATTTTCATTTTAACTGTGTTAATATCAACACTGCGGTATAATCCGTACCCCGGATATTGCTCGATATTATGAGGACTTTCAATCCCATTTCGCCGACTTTTTGAACGAGGAAAGATAAGTGCTAGTTCAGTGACGATATTTAGTCATTTTTGAAATGCTTTGATATAAATTTTATAGAAAAACAAATACTTTCGGATAATTTCTCTAGTTACTGAAACCCCCAATACATGTTTGAGAAATAGTAGCTTTTGAAATGTGATTAGGTAGGTAAAATTTCCCGTCTCTTTTGCTCAACAGTGATAAATGAGCTCGGATCAGTCAAATTTTGATGTTTTTTGTGCATATACTTCCCTTAAATAGAAAACTTGAATCGAAGTGAAATGTGATAATGATGATAATATTAATGTTGTTAAATGTTCAATTTCACTAAAGAACCTAGATGACAGTGCATTTTGAAGAATAAATACAACATGTTATGTGTAACGAGTATTGCGTTGGAGTTGCCCGGGCCGGTGTCACGAGTATTTGCTTTTTAGTGTAAAGAGTATTGGTGGTCAATATAGAAGTAAATGCAAGTAGTAAAACACAGAGTATTATCTACATTTAATTTTTAAAAATATTTCTTATTGTGTATACTTATTTACACTATATGTGCAGAATATGCAGAGTTCGGAGGCTACTTTAACTGGAAACAATCTGCGAATAATGTCCAGATTTTCAATTCCTGCTCATGGAAAAATCTTCAGCAATTTTTCTGTGTTTAAAAAAGTTCTCGTTGCTATCGAAGGATCAACCTTTCCAGTAATTTGTTAATAATTATTGCATATCTTACTTTAAATAGTAAATGCATCCAAAGTGCATTAATGCTGCCTCAAGATTGTCAATATTAGACGGTATTGAGCAAAATGTGTCACCGACTTCCTTACTAAGCCAAAAAATCAATATAAAGGTAACTTTCGGTCATTTTGCACCTGCACTCCTAGCAACGGCAGACCGTCTGCACGTGATGCAATAAAAAGGTTATGTTCCTTATAACCTTTTACCCTCATAAAGGCGTGTGTTGAAGGCTTTACACCCCACCCCTTTTCAGGCCTCAAATAGTGTAAACATGAGCTATTAGACCCCAAACACTGTTTTTTTTTTCGTTTGAGAAAAGTTGTTCAAAAGAGTGATCACTTTTTTCGGCGCCACCCCCCATTAAAAAGGTACATTAAGGGGAGGGGTGTGCCCCTTCTTGTTTGGGGGGTTTGAAAGTGGGGCAGTAGCCCTCTAATCGCCGAAGAAGATTTGGGACTTGTGGGGGGGGCTAAAATGGCCTCAGGTCGATTTAAAGGTACCGTGTTAATCAACGCCGAAAACCTTAGACTTTAATCTCAATCAATTGAGAAGTTTGCTGCAACCTTGAAATCAGTTCTGGATGGGGAAAAAACAACGCAAAAATAGAAGATTTTTCAATTTAGAGACGTTCTCCAGTAGCCATGGTAACTGGAAATTTAAAAAAATTTAGAGCATGCTATTCCACAGGCATGGTCCCAGCCAAAATTTGTGCCCAGTTTGATCAGTATTTTTAAGCGATTTGTTTTTTTATAGTTTCATAGCAGTTTTTGAACTTGGTTTTTTTGTGTAACCAATTTGGTCGTAATGCTCATGCAGTAAAAGGTTTAAAGACGATACCGGCATGCTTGGAACGGCATAAAGCACTCGGGGCCCAGTTTTTTTAAAAGTGTGTGGAAAATGTTTCTTAAGAAAAATTTTGCCCCTTTTAAAACCCTATTTTTTAATGTAAATTCAAAATAGTTTTTGGTATTCTTTTTTTAAAAAGGAGGGGTCCCCTTGATCAATTTTTCTTGAGACATGTTTTTTAAGGGTTTTTTATCGTAAAAATTTTGGGGATTTTTTATTTAAACGCCCCTTGGCCACTTTTTCACCCATAGGTGTTTTTAAATTAAAAGGGAAATTAAAATCTCGTTTTTCCCGAAAGGAAAAGAACAAGAAAATAACGGGAAAATGCTTTTGTTGAATCTGTTTTTGAAAAAAATTTCATAACTGAAAAAGGGTACATTATCAGCAAAATTGAAATGGTATCGATAAAAAAAACGTGGAAATTAAAAAAAAATTTTCGTTTTTCCATACAATGTCCCTCATTCTGTTTGCAATACACCTGTAACAATACTTAAGTTGGACTATTTTGCAATACTCTGTACACTTAAAATCAATACTCGGTACACTTTCTTGTATCTTTTTTGGCCTGTATCTTTTTGTACTTTCACACTTTTTGCCTGAAATTTGGACAAAGCATACTTGGATTGTGAATAAAAAAATTGCTCGATTCAATTTTTTTATATTGGGTAACCTAATAATTTCTAATGAATTCTACAGTATCGCGGTCAGTATTTTCTAGTGAGCAGCGGATCGTTTAGGGGTAGTTTAATCAGTTTTACAAATACATCTAATACTTTTAACTCTTTTAGAGCTACAAAAATACCTCTAGATATATAAAACTCGTTGAGATAAATGAAATAGCCATTAGTTTGGAAAAATTATCGTCGCTGAACTTACCTTCGTTCCCCGTTCAAAGTCGCAAAAAGGGGAAATAAATTTCCTAAAATGGGGAGCAATACCCGGGGACGGTAAACGAAAGGGGATCAAAAGTTTTTATCCCCCTTTCCCTGTCTAACAAACTTTTGATGCCGTAATTCTTCGAAAAATAGCAGTCTTTTTTAAATAGCGTTTAAATTGCTGATATACGGTATCTGGGGTTTCATGTACTTATTAATTTAAATCTTTAAACTACATTTTTTATTGTATTCCCGTCACCCCAATTTAAGTTCATAAATTAAAAATCTTTTTAAATTCCAGAAAATTTACCCATAATAACTATCTTTTATATTAATACTTAAAAATTTTATTAATGTAGTTTATGGGTATTTTGGTGTGTTTGTTTTCTTATTAAAACCCTACTTTGACTTTTTATCATAAATATTTATAAAAGTTTGGCAAAATAGTTTAGAAGTTACCCAATTTTTTATTTTTTTTCCCTTTTGCCCCAGCCGATTGGGAAAGGGCCAACCGGTATTACTTTTTAACTGTGAAATACATATTATTTTTTCTCCCGGTATTTATTTCCCAATTTAAAAAATTAATTGTTTAAACGCTAACCGTGAAAATTAATAATACCCCCTTAGCACAGGGGGGATTTAAATTCCATTAGTTTAGCGACCCTCGCCAGCCAAATAAATTCGAATTTTGGGCTAACCTAAAAAACCGAAAAGACCAGAAAATAAAAGCATATAAGGCTCTTTTTATTTTTGTATTTTAAAATTTAAAGGGAAAAAAATTTTAGGTTTTAATTCAAAAAACACAACCCTCGCATCCCGAAAAAAAACCACCGTCAAAATACTTTTTTTATTAGTTTCCCCAAAAATTTTTAAAATGAATTTTCATGTAGAATTTACGTAAAAAATACAAACCCCCTTCTTTCCCCATTACTTTTATTATATGTAACACATTCTCAATAAATACTTCCCACAAAATGACAATGAGCGTACATTCTACAATATGCAAATTAGTTGTGTCTGTTAATGTTAGGGACAATAAATGTTACAACACATAACATGGTTTCCTAGCATTATGTTTATAAAGTATTTATAATCATAAGTTACCTTTATATATTGTTTGACATAACATTTATAACAATAATTAAAGACAACATAATGTCTTCAGAAATAATTTTTTCCTTCTTCTTTTCAAAAAGGGCTAAACATTAGTTTTAAATAACTTTGAAATTTATGGTTTTAGAGCATGTTAGATGCTTATCACCTGCAAAAAATGGTGCTGAATGTGAAATTATTTTGTCAAATAGAACGTAGCAAATTGTAAACAAAGTAGAATTTTTGAACCAAAATTCAAACAGAAGGCAAAAAGATGGTTCAGCTAACAAGACATCAAAAATTAAAAAGTTTTTTGAGAATAAAAAATAATGTTTATGTAAGTGCGGGCAGAAGATAATTAGCCATTATACATGTAATAGTGTTGTTCGTTCTGAGAATTGTATCTATTTGTAGATAAGTATGTGTTCATGTGTTTCCGCAGTTAAATTGACATGAACATTATCACAATAATAGTATAATTTATTTACATTTAGGATTCAAACACAGTGTGTCATCCATAATGTCTAACACATATTATGTGTAAATGTTTTTTAAATAGTACCCGATCGTTTGTACGGAGGGCAACAATCATTGAAATATAAAAATATCAAACACGATTTGCCTTAGAATGTTTTCATAAACAACAAATCTTGCTAAGTTTGGTCAAAATAATTAAAATACATATTTGCTCATATGAGTTCATTTATCAGAGTACTCGATATGTTGGCCCCGATAATAATTAAAATATACCGTTCTGAGGTGTGTTTTTTTAGGTCTATATAAACACCGGTTTGATATTCAGTGATATGTCACGAAGGCAATAGCATGAAAGGTTAATATTTTTTTGGCATCAAAACGAAAACATTGTGTGTTAATAGCCGTTCAATATACCATAACAGTTTAAACATTGTTTCCTCACAAAAAATGAATGATTCATTACATTATCAATTTGATTCAATGTTATTTTTCAAGATTGCAGAATGTTGGGTCCTCCTCGGGTGTATCATTTTGCTTTAATGTGCTTCATTTAAATTTTGTAAGAACTTCAAAAAAAAAATTTTAATTGAATTTATTAACTTTAAACAACTGGGCATCTTCAACACAAAAATATACAAAAGTAATGAAGAAATATAATCGAAATGAATTGAAAATCGTACTTTGTGGCTATTCTTAGCCCAATTTTTAAGTAACGCATTCCGATTTTGGATTTTCCTAAAATTAGAATTTAAGTATTATTGAAAAAATGGGCGAGCGAATGATCTGAAACTTTAAACACAATTCATTGTCTACAGTAGACTTACATCAAATGGAACATCAATTTCAAAAAATATTTCAAGTCCCGTCATATCAAAAAAATCATAGTGAAGTCATTTTGAAGCATACATTGTAAATTTTATGTTTGTAACCAAGGTGCGTATATTGTATATATTATTAAATTAATATAAATATTTTATATTAATTAAAGCATTTAAGATTTGTAATCATACTGAACTCATTATTGTATAAACAAAAACGTTTATATTAAGGATGTCCCACACTGCTCAATGTATTTTACATTTATTTTGCAAAGTACACATTTTAATTAAAACTTATTTTTCTATTTACGTTACTGATAGATTGACTTGTATTCACTTCTAGTTTTTAATTAGCTATATCTCAATGCATTTTATTATATAGAATCCTCAATAACATTTCAATGATGACTCGGATGACATTCTGTAAGGTTGACAATTTAATGGTAAAAAGACGTACGTACATTTTACATATTTTGAACCTTACAGTAAGATAAAGACAAAAATTTCAATATGTCCACGTCTGGAAGTTTATATACAAAGAAAGGAAGCACCAGACTGTCCTGTAAATTAAGAAAATATATAGCTGAAGTGAATCACCGTGCTATTAATTGGACAATTCTCAGTAATTGGCGATGTCAGGTATACGTTTTACTACCCTCCTGTGTACAATATATAAAATAATGCATTAATCCTAATGCTTTGGAACGTATGTACCATTACTATTTAATGAAAAAAGCTATTGAAATATAGAAAGACTACTTAAGAAGAAAATACATATGTACTTGTAGAAAAAAAACAACAACAACGAATATGTTATGAGTTAAGTTTTCAAAGCGGCAAATTAACGAATTTGCATTCTTTCGGGAAATGAAAAAAAAATTTACTATGAAAATTTTGAATAACATTCAGATACGACTAACCCATATTTCTTATTAGAAATGAATCAGTTTAGAAACTTATTATCATTATGACTCTGTTAGCTAACAAAACATAGTGTTTAATAAGCTCCCATGAACCTGCCATGATCACAAGGCGATAACGTAATGGCCAAGGAGCCTATTTGACGATAAATAATATTTTATGCCCACATAAAAGATTTTATGTCATTGGACCCTATTTGTGACGTCCGGAACTTAACGATGTTAATCAGAATTTAGCTAGACGCATAAATTATGCTATTACCCAATCAGATGTTTACATTTAAACACGTGATCTTTCTAAGCCAATGGATATACAGATAAGCCATATCTTTGTTCATTTTGGCGTACATTGGTTTGTTACCAATTTTTTAAAGAAAAAATAACGTTTTTTCGTAAGATATTCTTCGAGGAAAAGGTTAAATTATACGTATTATTTTACTTAAGTGAATAAGTTATCATAAGGATCTAAACTTTTAGGACGGCGACCCGTAATTAAACCAGGCTTTGAGTTATATTGTGACACGTTTAGCGAACATTTCGAACAAAGGAAATCCGGCTGGAACTTGGAATACGAATATGACTTCTGTAACATCACAATCGACGGCTCTTAAAGTACAACTGTTTGGTCATTCCTTTGTGAAAAGGTTGCGAGACTTTATTCGTTTTAATAACTCTTTTCGATATGATTTAAAAATACAAGGCAATCCACTCGTTCAATATTCTGGCTTTCCCGGAAACACGGTTCACAAAATAAGGAACAATCTGGAGGTTGTAAAAGATTTCAGCCCGGATTTCGTGGTGCTGATCATTGGGACGAACGATTTATGTCAACAACATGTTACACCCAGAAGCGTAGCTAGGAGCATTGTGGATTTAGTAGACACACTATTATTTGTCATAGGAGTTAAAAAGGTCATCGTGTTACAAGTTTTACATAGGCTACAACCTAAAGTACCAACGAAACATCAAGTGGATTTGGATTGGTACAATTCACGGGTAGATGAACTTAATTATCTTCTTTTGGACATGCTCAATCACACAATACATAAACGGTCATATCTATGGAGAATGAAAGGTTTTTGGTCGGATACATGCAAGCAAGTTGAAGCAACAGAACTTTGCTGATGATGGATGTCACTTATCAACACAAGGTCAGGTCCGCCTTATGAGCAATATCAAAGCTGCTGTGGTCGCCGTCTTGAAGGGTTCAATCTGCCAGACTAAGTCATAAGATACGTATATACTATACATGCATATTATCTTATCCATGTTTGTAATTCATGGTTCAAATTGAACCCCTTTTGTTATAGTACATAATTGTGAGATTAACATAATGATATGATGATTATTGATGATAATTTTGTCACAAGTGATTTTATAAAGTTCCCACTTCAGTTTTAGTGGTTCTACATATTTATTTGATATAAATGTGGCAGTGATTTAGTTTACACATCACTTTCACACAGATTACATGAATTAGTTTACATTATGCTCAGTGTACATGCCTTGCACAGGCTGAATTCCGGTGTTTATATGGCATTGGTGCTTGATTCAAGTATGTGTTCAACTTCAAGCTGAAGATGCATCTTATATTAATTAAAATATGTTGGCGGATTTACTGAATACAAGTTTTACTTCACAGTATATGAAGTTTTATTCGTTATAATCACATGTCTTCTTTTACAGTACATATCTGCATAAGCTGACAGTCATTTTAGTGTGATTTAGTTTACAAATCACACTAAGGCGGGTACATGTTTGCATGATTTAGTTTACACGTCATGCTCAGTCTACATACATGTCTTAGTTTACAGTACTTGTATGTCTATGTGATTTAGTTGACACATCACAATTAGGCTGATACATGTATGCATGATTTAGTTTACACGTCATGCTTAGTTTACATACATGTCTTAGTTTACAGTACATGTATGTTTTTGTGATTTAGTTTACACATCACAACAAGGCTGATTATCTGTTTCAAATAATTTATAATACATATTATATGATGTAATAAAAACATAGCTTTCTTGCTGAAATCTTTCCTTTGTAAAAGTATTGGATTTACATTAATTGCACAAATAAAAATTTAGATATTAATTTACAGTACATAGTCACTGGATTTAGTTTAAAGTTACATTACACTTTGGTCATGGTTTATGTAACTGGTAGTAGATTCTGCTTAAGCCGGTGCTAGGGGGCGTGGACTGTAACTTGCACTTTCCAGTACCGTCCATGAACAGGCTCAATCAAACCGAGCCTGCAACATTTTCAATTTTGCCGTGTTGGGCTTTCTTTAGGGATTCTGTATTTATCTATTTTATCACAATTTCATAAAAAATACATCTTTTTTCAGATGAAACCTAACAGGAAAAAGACATCGACAACAGCTTCCTGTTCCTGTTGCGCAACCGTTCCTGGAAACTCACCATCGAAACGTGCAAATTCAACAGTGGTGGACAAAAAACGTCCACAAAAGTAACAGAAGCGGTCCAGAAGTGCGAATGTTACCCCAAGGGAACTAACAGATGAAAGCTTAAGTCCTGAGCAAGTGGAAGTTTTGCCACCACAAGAACTAGATGAGGGAACTCAAAACCAACAAGCAGAATATCCACAGCCATGTTCAAGTGCTTTGCCAGGAATTTCAGTAGGAAGCGACTCATCATCTGAGTCAGAATCTGATGAAGATGACATTTCATTTATGCCAAATGTTCATAATGTCATCATGCAACATAGCCAGGACTTACTAACAGGTAATGGGATTCAGTTCGCCGAGCCAATTGGTACACCCATTATTAGTCAAGTAAAAAAGTCTGTTTGTAAGGCTATATGGCGCAACAAGTTTGTTGACATGGCGCATCTTCTGCCATCGTCACACTCTCATCAAATGCCAACATTTTCTTTACAAGTTGACCAGCATTCAAATCTCACCATAAACCAGACCTCCCAATCAAAGAAAATAACAAATGTTGAGTCATGGACAACAGCATTCTTGCGGTTCATGGCGGTTTACACCACTAAATATCCAGCTGAGTTTCAACAACTCCTCAAATACACGGAAATTGTTAGGGACATTGCCAGGCGTCGTCCAGGGTTAGCTTTTCTTTTTTATGACTCGCAGTTTCGTATGCTGCGAGAAACTTCTCTTATGCCCTGGGACCGGATTCATACGGAATATTGGTTAATGGCCTGTACCCCTCTTCAGCCACCACAGTCCTTTCGGAGCACTCACCACTCCAACCGTAGCCACTCACCATCTGGTCCAAAAAAGTTCCTTGACAAAACCTGCTGGAACTTTAACAAGCGAACACACTGCCAAAATACAAAATGCTCACAACCACACATATGTGGATTTTGTAGAGGGTCACACCCGGCATACAACTGCAAATACTCTAGTAAAGAACATGCCGCAAAAATGCAAAACACAAACAAACGCCTCTTTCAACCCCAAATCTTCCAAATAGGTTCTATTTGGTTACCCCAATCAAGGTCAATGCCCTTAGGAAATATTTAAAGAACTACAAATTGGCTCAGTATTTGATTCAAGGGTTTTTACATGGTTTTAAACTTGGTTACATAGGTCCCAACACAGCTTCTGTATCTCCAAACCTTAAGTCTTGTGACGAAAATCCTGAGGCAGTTCAGATTAAACTTAAGATAGAACTTGACTCAGGTAGGGTAAAAGGTCCGTTTAATGCACCACCAATAGACAATCTTCGCATAAGCCCGATTGGCCTTGTGCCAAAGACAAATCCTGGTCAATTTAGGTTAATACACCATCTAAGTTATCCGCATGGTACTTCTGTCAATGATTTCATAGACCCCAATTTCTCCAGCGGTACTTACAGTTCCTTTGACGATGCAGTCAATAAACTGCTAGATCTTGGTCCTGGTTCGTTATTCAGCAAAACAGACATAGATTCAGCGTTTCGTTTAATTCCAATTCATCCAGATGACCATCATTTACTAGGTTTTAGATTTTGTGGCCATTATTATTTTGATACATGTCTTCCTATGGGGGCATCGTCTTCTTGCGCTATTTTCGAACGTTTCAGCTCAGGTTTACACCACATTGCTGAAAATGTTTTACACATCAAGCATATGGTTCACATTCTAGATGATTTTCTTATACTAGGTCCCCCTAATTCCCCTTGCTGTCAAAATGACTTGAACAAATTTTTGAATTTGTGTTCGGAAATAGGTGTTCCCATTAAAAAGGAAAAAACTGAAAATGCTAGAACAGTGATCATATTCATGGGTCTCGAACTAGACTCAAACTTAATGGAAGCACGATTACCGCAGGACAAGTTATTAAAGTTACGCAATCAACTTGCCTCAGTAGCCAAACATCGTAAGGTTACTTTGAAAGTCCTTCAATCTCTGCTAGGTCTTTTAAACTTCTGTTGTCAGGTTGTAGTACCTGGCCGATGTTTTCTACGTCGTTTAACGGATTTGACGAAAAAAGTGTCAAAGTAGTTCATAGAATAACGCTGAATAAGGAAAGCCGGAAAGACATTAAGGCTTGGCAAATTTTTGCAGATCACTTCAATGGTAAACACCTACTTCTACAAAAACGTTGGCTTACCTCCGATGCATTACATCTCCACACAGATGCATCAGGGTCTATAGGTTATGGGGCAATCCTACAATCACATTGGTTTTATGGGACTTGGTCTGAAATTTGGTTATCATTTGACATAACGTTTAAAGAACTCCTTCCTATTGTTTTGGCATTAGAAATTTGGGGCTCAAAAATGAGGAATCAATGCATTGTTTTACATACCGATAATGAAGCAGTAGTTCATATTATCAATAGGCAAACTTGCAAGGTTTCGGTAGTTATGGCCCTTGTACGTCGTTTAGTATTAGCTAGCATGAAGTATAATATACTAATACCAGCAGAACATATCCCTGGAAAATACAACATATTACCGGATCTTCTTTCTCGTTTACAGATCAAGAAATTCCAGGCTCTGGCTCCAAACATGGACAAAGCCCTCACATTTGTTCGTCAGGAAATACTTCAGCTTCATTGAATAGAAATCTATATCACCTCCTTGATTCAGCCTTATCTCCCTCTACTAAATGTAGCTATAAGAATGCTTTGAAACATTACAAAAAGTTTCATGATACGTTTTATGTTGATTCCCCACTCTTACCAATTTCTACTGAACAACTTGCTCAATTTATTACAGCATGTCACAGTCGCAGTCTTAAAGCTTCAACAATAACTTCATACATTTCAGCTATAAGTTACATACATAAGCTCCACGGGTTTACCTCCCCTTCAGAGTCTTTCTTGGTTAAAAAACTTTTACACAGTATAAGACGTCACAAACAGTCAGATAAACGTCAACCTTTTACTATGACCAGTCTAGGGCTGATAGTTGGATCACTACGTTCTATGGTTACAGACAATTACACTTTCAAGCTTATGCGTGCTATGTTCTTAATAGCATTTTTTGGCCTATTCCGAGTGGGCGAAATAGCTTATTCAGTAAACAATCCCCAAAATGTCATTAAGAAGGAGGACATAGTTTTCTATTACAAACACTCTAAGATTTCTCACGCCTCATTAACTATACGTAGTTACAAAGATTCACAAGGACAGTCGTCAATAATTCCGATTAATACTTAGACAAACAGCCAAGAAACTATGTCCGATAAGTGCTCTAAAATGTACCTAAGAACAGCCCCATTAGGAAATGGTTATTTATTCAGACATAGCAATGGCCAACCAGTCTCTACATCTTATTTTAGATCTGTTCTACGATCATGTGTAGTTGCTAACAATATGGATCCATCCCTTTTCACAGCACATTCATTTCGTATTGGTGGAGCAACTCACGCTCACAATTCTAACATGTCTAGTACACAAATACAAAAGCTTGGTCGTTGGAAGTCCACAGCATACTTGAAATATATACGTCCAACCGCTCTTCCAATAATTAATATACAAGGAAAAAATTATAAGCATCTCAATTACAACATTTACAGCTGGTGTAGGGTACATGTATTACTACCAATATGCAAACAATTGAGAGATCTGTCGGTCTAAGGCAGCAGATCTAGATTATACGAGTTACTATGGTACCCATGAACTGAATCTCATTACCAAATTTCTATATTTAATAGCTGATGGTTTAAGGCAACAGTTATAATATAGTTATGTTTATCTTTTTGTTGACGGTACAAGGCCGCAACGTACATGTATATCTTTGTTGACGGTACAAGGCCGCAAAAAAGATAACAATAATTGTTAGTGTTGTAAAACAATTTTACTTTGCTTAAAAGACAATCAAACAGTTTATGTCTACAGTTTATTTACATTTATATCAGTATTCAATATTCATGATGCAAATCATGTTAGTATTACTTTTCTTCTTGTACAATGTACGCATCTGTATGAAAGTTACTCAAACTTTGAGTTTATTAACTTACGCTGACAGTAAAAGGCTGCAGTGCATTGTAAATTTGTATTATAAATTATGTAATGCTTTTTAACCTTTGTTTGTCGACATTACATTATTGGTGTACATATTATAATTTTATTCAGAACCTCACCCTGTGTGGGTACGAGACTTTTGCTGATGGTTTAATGTGCGGTTAAGTTTTCTATGATTGTATACACATTAATTTACAATTTACATACTGTCTCTAAATTGACAGTTTACTGGTCACAATTATGATACAATGCAAACTTACTGTCCATTTTTGACAATTTTTAAATTATTGAGTGTTAATACAAGTTATTGCTAGAAGGATTAGTGTTACTAGTTTCATTACACAGTAAGGAATTGGAAAATGTTGGCTATGTACATAATTATACTTGTGCATGACAATAAAAAATTTTGTGGATTTTGATTTTATTTTTATTTGTTTAAGTACGGCATGTGTTCCTACATTTTATTGATCATCAACCAAATTAATATGTATTACAAGTCTTATGACAATCAACATAACATTGGTCGAGCCATCACATCACCGTCTACGTCTCCCTGGCGGCCAGGGTTATCCCTTTTGGCGGTTTTTTGCCTCCCCAGTTAGTTCCTTCGGCAATCTTTTATTAAATCTATGTTTATGAAATCTATTGTGGTATTTTAGTATAAAATAATGCTGAATTTATGGCATTTAAATAAATTTGCCCGATTTTCATTCAAATCATGTGTTGTTTTTCCTTTGTTCCCTAACGAGTTCGACCTATCCTTTGATTGTAACCCTGATCTTGGACAATACATAAATAACTTTTATACTGCTGGCCTCATTATTAAACTCATAGTCATATCAGTATGCTTTCAAGTATGCATAATGAAGTTATAAATTAATTATTCGAAACCTTTTTTTATAACGTTTTGATGATTTTATTGAGGTTTTTCATACTAAAAATATAAGCACGAACTAAAAAGTTAACATAAATACTCCTATCGTATCGAACGTGCTGCTTTAATAAACTGTATGATTTCGTTTATATATTATCAGTTACTATGTTCAAAATCTTCATTTTACAGCTTTTAAACAGAAAACGATTTTGAATAAATGTCATTATGCTGCAATGAATTCATATTTACATTTATTATACTAATATAATGTGTTAGTTGAGAAGCATTATTGATAAAATAAGTGTAGAAAAGTGGAATTATTAGGAGTTGATAACATCGGACAATATATTTTAGCTGATAAAAGTATCTTTAATAAGCATATTATTTTACCGTGAACTATATGGTGATAACGTTTGGACATTCCTGTGAAGCATAAACACTAGTTAGAGTACAACGTCAACAATTTATATCAAACGAACATCATTTTTCAGATACGATCCCCGAATAGCTATGAAATAGTGTATTTAAGTTTATTTAACAATTTGTTAGTACATGGCTGTGAATGTAGTGTAATTTTCTCTTAGTATATTTTTAACAAATTTTATGCAGCTTGTCCCGAATACAAAACTACGGTGGCCCAAAGGTGATACGTGTGTGTTTTTATCTATCTTGATCTCGTGCGCTGGGGATACTATGCCGTGGCCACGAGTTACTATGTCGTGGGCATTAGATAGTATAGTCGTGGGAACGAGATACTATGTCGTGGCCACGAGTTTCTAATCGTGGGAACGAGATTACTTAGGCGTGGGCACGATATTATTAACCAAGCAGATTACAATAGTTATATATATGAATTTTTAAAACGTAGAAATATTTCTGTTTAAAGTTTAATATGCAACATTAATCTTTGAAAATACTTAAGATATTTACTTTAAACTTGATAAATGTCTGTAGGTTTTTATTAGAAAGTCACCTTCTAAGACCCATTGTTAGATTTTGTAGATCGGCAAATCACCGATGTTACATTATGTCAAAAAATGGGCCCTTTAAAAAAGGTTGAAAAAACATAAAAAACAATTCCTTAATAGCAGAGAACGAATTTTAAAGAAATAATAACCACCATATTGTCTATTTGCAAACGTAATATAGCATATAGTATTACATGAATATGAAATCTAATTATGATTAAATCATACGAAATCGTTTTGATGATGTTTTTATATGATAATACTACTAATTGTTGATTTATCATATTCGTTCCGATGTAATTGAAAATTATTGTTAATCCTATTTTACTAGTCGTGGGTTAAGTATTCTCACCTTGAATACTGTTTATATCTCCTTTCAAGATTCTCCATTTTATTATTTTGGCTCATTGTTTTTCTTTTAGGGAACATGCATTTTTTGTACTTGCCTCATCGCTTTTCATGGAATGGCAACTGACGTGTCACATTAAGGAAGCACAACGACTCACACAAACATACACCGCGGCGCCACGCACGCACGCAAAACAACGCCCTTAGAACACCTTAGATAGCAAATGAAGCAAGAGTTATAACTTAATGATGAATATTCGGCAAGACATTCTATATTTTTACATCTATCATTTGAATTAGATCTTAAAGATTTGAAATATCTTACCCTCCCTACCGATTCCAGATTTCTTTATTCTTTGAAAATTGATTTAATAATTCTGAAGAGCTTGAAAACTGCATCATCACATAAAATAACATTCACACTTGTATCCTCCATATTACGGCCCGGTCCTCGATTTTCGATGAAAGGTGAACAAGATAAAGCGACATTCACTGAGTCATGGTCATTAATTTTGGAAAGATTCATTAAAACACTTGTGCTGGTGGTGTTGGTGTTTTCTTGCATATCAGACAGGATTATCTACCGTTTACACCGGTACTAGAAAAACCTGTCTTACACCCCCATGTAAGGCAAGTCGCGTGCTTAAATGACGTCATTGTTCGCGCGCCTTTTATGAATAATTTGCCTTCTTAGGATGACAGTCATTTTATTGTTATGAATGAAGTTTTAAGTTCACACGCTTGTATATAGAAAAAAAAGTGCGTAATGAGAATATCAGTTTTTCCGTAATTTCCTTCCGATCATAATTGAAATTTGTACAAGAAAAAGAATCAAACCAGTACCGGCTTTGGTACAGAGGGGAATGTTACTCTG
>NW_026854499.1:0-30774 GCF_026571515.1 Ruditapes philippinarum | reverse complement strand
TTTATTTAATTTGATCTTCTTAATTGTTAAACAACAAGTCATATTCCTTCCTTTTTTCCTCAATTTGTTGAACATAGAATTCACATGACAAAACCAATTTCGTTATGCGGAACATTACCACATACCTGATGGTAATCGAACTATTTTATCTTCTCCAACGATTAAAGATGAACAGCGCATAATGAAAGGCTATGGCGTGTTATTAATGTTAAAACACTGCTACAATTAAAAATCGTTTTTGAACAGTTTTTGCCAATTAATTATACATTTCACGTTCTTAACGACGGACGCTAGAACCGTATGCCATAACATCAATATCGTTTAAGAACATGGGAATATTTTAGCATTTCCCACTTTATAAGATCAACTGACTTTCATCTGTCGAGACGGTCTGGCAGATAACAATCAAAATATACCATTTGAAAAATATCGTTGTATGTCAATTATGAATAATTGCTAGAGAATGCCACAGACATGTTTTATATTAAATTTAATGGTTATATAATAACGTTTTCTATATCGTGACAGTTGTGTCCTTTGTAAATGGACTTTTGCAGTAGGAAAAAAAATTGAATTAAATTATCGATCATGTAACAATCTTGGTATGTACTTTTTGCATGAAGTATATATTCTCATGAAACTGAATTGTTTCTGTCCGAATAAAATAATATAAAATAAAACATTGACAATTATTATGCACGCAACAACATACAAAAACTCTTAAAAGAGGTGTGTTCAACATCTACAGAGGCGTATCCGGGATAACAGCAGACAACGAAATAATTATGTATGGATGCTATCAATAAGTGTGAGATACATGATCCAATATTACATATATTTATACAGCAGACAATACAGTGCTGTAGAACAAACCATTATTATTTGTATATAAAGGTTCATACTTAATCGTTTAGTACTATATCAACATTATCTTAAAGGAATATCTTATACGAATATGAAAATGAGGAATTGGTTTTATTTTTATCACAAACTTATGAAAAAATGAGCCCAATATAGACGATTCACTTCAATGCACCTTAAAGGCACAACATATGCAATCTTCAACGCAGAACATTATATAGCATTTTCAAAACATTAAAATATTTTTGTTGATAAAGCACCCTTTTGCTGATGACATTTCCTAGAGTAATACATGACAGGACACAAAGATTTATCGTTTGCCTGTTACAAAATGAAAAACCTTTCGTGCCGAGCTTTTTGGGTCCATGATTTAATTAAGAGGACAAAATCAGACAACTATATCATTGTATTAAGACTATTTAAATTTCTTAAAATCATCCCTGTCACATTTTGTAGGAAAACAAACGACGTTAAATGATCGTAAATCTAACTTAAGTTACAGTATGGCTTTTCTTGGAATAACTGTATTATTATTATTGTTTTCTTTCTTTTGATTTTTCCTTCCATTTATGTGACAGTGTTTAGTTTTAAAAATCTCTTTTCTTAACGGGAGGGGTAAATTTATATTTTGTGCATCATAAAAATATCGCAAACATTAAACATGTGACATATTTGGCATCTGATAAAAGCTGTTTTTATGATTGCTTTTTGCGCGTTTAGGACACACGCTTTTGCTCTTGGTGACCATACGCCGCTTTTCATGGAATAAAGGTAACGTATCACATTGAAGGTTCCAAGATTACCACCGTATGAACACATCTGCAGATGTTTTTTAAATTAAAAAATAAATGTTGAATAATGCTTAAGTAGATGGACGGCAGCTTGAAATGGCAGTACCATCCATATAAGCCAAACCAAACCGAGCTTGCGTATTTTATTTGGGCCGTATTAGACGTTCTTTACGGATTTATCTCTTTCTATTTTGCTTTTTCTATTATTATATACATCATATATTACACATTCCTCCTTAAGATTATATCTAAATGAACAAACGTGTTTTAAAAATTGATTTGTCTTAGTCAGTTAATAGGGGATAACATACAGTTTGCGATGCCCTGATAATTAACATGGCGATTGTCATTGTATAAATGACGTGTAATATTAATTTTCTGATGTTAAATGATATAAACAGACTCGTTGCAATACAAAGTTTAGTCTTAATAAGGTTTTAAATTTCAAACGTTTTACGTCAGAAGGATACTCGTATATTGATCAATCTGTTCATTAATGTCAACGTGCGCAAAATGCATGTTCGTACAGAGCACAATGCAAAGTATGTGATCGAACTGTTACAGAAAATATTAAATACATTATCTTTTTCAAGATAAAACAATAAAGAATACACGTTTCGTAATGACTTTAATAATTTTGATAATTACATGTCCTGATTTACACTATTTCGTAGAGCACTGGACGTGCGTTCATCTTAGCGACTAGCATATTCATACATGTACACAATATTCATAACCCTCCATAATATGATATCAAATGGCCAGACCGTATATTTCGTTTGGAGCTTAAAATTGTTCATGCAAATCAATTGTTTCAATATGTTTTAACTATATATGCTTTTTCATGTGTGAACTGTAACCTATCTAGACTAAATTAATACCTTTTCCACTTACTTTCAACATTATTGACCTTTTATTTTTAACTTGAATGAGATTAAAATATGTTATTATGTAAACAATTCGTAATGAATTATCTAGTTACTGTAAATTGTTTAAATGATACCAATTCAACATTTCCGTAAGTGTGACTCACGAAAGATTGATGTAAGGAAAAACATGCGGCACGTTGTTATCGTCCGTACAATATTGTGTGTAGCAGGGTGAGAAAAATGTGCAGCCTGACCGGGACTCTAACATGGGACCCACAGAATACCGTTCCGTGGCTCTATCGACTGAGCTTTCCGGCCGCTTACACATCTTCCACCCTAAATAGTGTCCTGTTCAAATCTGTAACACTTGCAAAATATGACGCCATTGTTAGGTATTTATAATTTTTCAAGCATATATACTTGTTTTCATGTACATCAAATAAACGAAATGCATTTTTGTTTTTGTTTTTATTGTTGTTGTTGTAAGTGATACAATTTTAAGACAGATATACAAGCATAACATTATCAAGATTACATTTTTTGACTATACGTTTATGTTTTACCTATGAGAGTTAATATTTCCGTTGAGATTTTTCTTAGTGTATCTATACCTTCTTAATACCAATGCTTGATTAAACTTTGTCTGATATTATGCTAGTTAGCATTCCCTTTCAAGCTATAAAATTCAGGATTCCCGGAAATTATTTCTGATTATTAGACGCCTTCATACTTTAGGTATCACGACTTTATAGCAGTATTCTATTCCTATGATGTTCAAATGGCACCGTTTCATCGAACTATACCAAGAAGCATTGAAACTATGTATTTGTTCTGTATAATAACAATATTGTAGTATGATATGAAGAATAAGCTTTATATCTACCTGTAATGTTGGTGCCTGATTAATATATCAAAATTTTGTAACACAACATATTTTTTGTTCTTATGAAATTGCACTGTACATCTTATTAATGCACATGACAATATAGGATGACAATAAATTGCAAAAAATGTAGAAAATTACCAGGAAATGAAGCAATGACATGACTAACCTAGCAAACAAATTTACACGAGAAACGAGGCAATTTGAACATTTCATACACACGTAATAGGTTAACCTTTTTCTTTTCTTACAACCGAATCCTTGTTTATTTCTAGCCGTAAAACTATACAAAATATCATATTTATAGATCACCATGCTTAAATAAAGAAAGTTTTTTTCATTATTGTTATTATCATTATTATTTATACGAACATCTTGAAAGCTTGATATTATTTGGGAAGAAAAAAGAAAGAGCTTTCAAATCCTCAGTCTCATTTAGAGGAATAACCATTGCATGTTCCCGTTGTGTTGTGCTGAGGGCTGGCAGTGCTATGTTGCTCGCATTCACTGGCTACAACCGCATCATTTTTCGCGCTCAGTGTTAAGACTTTCTTCATTTCCTGAATATTTGTATGATTGGGCAACAAAATCATAGGCATTTAAGCCATACAATGTATACTTAAAACTGATTAACGGTACGTCGAGTTCGATTGATTTGACAGAAACTTTAAGATAAACAATGACATAAATATATCAATTATGTTTATCAGACAGCGATTTATTGGGTTGATAGCTTATCATCGCATGCCTGAATTTTTTATGATTTTCGGAGTTAAGGCAATATGTCTTTTTGTATAGCGTACATAAACTTATATATCTAAACAGTTTTATCATTTGAAAAAGAATAAAAGAGACAATGAATTACTGAGAAACTAATAATGAAATTATTTCTTTTAAAACCTATCAATGTGATAAACATGTTCATTTATTATTAACTGTGGATTATTTCTTCTTTAATCAGCGTCAATTTCTTTCACTTTACTTTTAAATGTATTTTAAAAGATTTTAAACGGTAAACTTCATTAATAACATAGTCCTTCAAGAATAAAATATTCACATAGCAATGTGTGTTTCAAATGAGTTTTTACATTTTACATTTGTAATAAATATCTAACTTTGTTTCCATAGGTTTTTCTTGAAGGCTCACTTTATGTGTCTAAACGTTTAAGATACTAACAAAAGTCATAGATTACAATTTAGTAAAGAGGAATCAGTCGCAAATGAATTCTGTCAGCTAATTTACATGGATTATTTCTTTTTCTATAGCAAAGATCACTTTGTTATTTACTAGACAATTAACAAGAACATGTACATACAAGTATGTATCAGTACGTTATTGTTTTCTGGTGTTAATTATATAGAATGACAACATTTGTCTTACTTCATTAAATTTTGTGATGCTAGAACAGAATGTGTACATGTATGCATTTTGCGTAGACTACAAATACGTCGATCGTGAATGAACTTTGAAAAAAAAATTCATTTCAAAATGATAACAAGTTGTTATTATAAATGGAAAAAATGTACCAGGTTTCAAAACACGAACTATATTTTGTGATACAATTGTAGTAAGTAGGTTTCAAAATATTCAGTTAAGTTTTCTCCAAAGGGCATATCAATCAAACGAATTGGAATATTTTACGTTTGTGCGGGAGAAGTTCTGTATATTGGTTTTGTGTAATTTGATAGAAGCAGCTGTGGCTAAATAAACTCGTTTAAGGACGTATTTACTTTAAAGAATTCTGAAACAATTGTGAGTCTGATATAACTTGCTGAAACATATAAAATATACATTTTACTAGATTTGTAAAGATTCATTTAAAACAATCAATAAAATCATCTTTAAAACAAATAACAAATACTGTCTTGTTAAATTCACATACATTTAACAAAGCGAAACACATTTATGATTAAACAAGACTGAAGGAATATAATACATGTGTAAAATATGTCATATAAATTTGAATGCCACTGGATTACTCTTTCTCTGTTTTCATTTTGCTTTAATTAAATGTATACCTTTAAAGTGGTATTATGCTAATATTTTCATTGTCAAGTTGAGCTTAAGTAACAACATTTTTTTAAAAAGATTATGTCAAAATATATTTGTTGACATTTTACTACAAATATGACCAACTATTTCCCATTTACCGCTACATTTTATTCAGGTTAAAGGCATCTTACATGCTCATAAACCATAATTTAAAATTCATGTTTGTCTTGTATAAATAAGTAACAATAATTTATTTCTGGGGCATAACGTGCCTTTAAGTTTAATGTCAAATGCACATTAAAATTACACATCAAAATAATAACTAGCCCTACATATGTTAGGATTAACGTCGAACAAAGAATTAAGAGATGAAAGTAAATAATTCAGAGGGTGGAACGTATAGCGATGCGACACTATTAAAGCGAGGTTGAATGGATTGATACTGAGAAATGGCAGATATTATATTTGGATGAGAACACATGTTAGAGTGAGTAAAATCAGTATATTTTAAAAAACTGTATGAGTCATTTACTATTACGATAGCAAATGTTGTGTGGAGCCTGGCCTACACATATTTATTCGAAATCATATAAGTTAGGTTCATTAGTGAAATCAAATTGACAATGACTGATTTTGAGTCAGTGACAAAGTCAAATGATCCAATAAAGTAGAGAGGAATAAAGAATCCCTAAAGAAAGTCCAACAGGACCCAATTGAAAATCTTGCAGGTTCGGTTTAATTGAGCCTGTTCATGGACGATAATGGAAAGTGCAAGTTAAGTTAAAAATAAAGTAGCACAAACACAACAATAATGTCGTGCTGAACGATCTTTAAAGATAGGAAATATAACATCTCTGATTAAATGTACGGTGCCAAATGTTACAGCCTCCACACGTTTTGAACTTTTCATTCTTTATTCTGTAAGTGTCCTCAAGATGAATACACTGGGCAGACACAGGAACAAAACATTTCTCCTTATCAAAAATAAAATGGTGGTTTCCTAATTTGACCAACGTAGGCCAGGTTAGAGCGTTAAGATTTCACAATTATAGTTGTCATAGTGAACTCTGGAAACGTTAAAGAACATGTCAAATGAATGACTTACACTTTAAATCAAACAATACCCACAATATCTGTTATTGTGATTTTGTTTTGTTTAAAACTTCTAGGTGATTATGTTGGCGTCTTAATTTCGTTTAATATATATAGATATATTTACGCTTCAAACCAAAAATATATAGAATTTAAACAGAAGGTCATGCTGGAACAGTATATAAATAACACATGGGTTTGTGGGTAACAGTAAAAATATCATCCCGAGAAAAATACTGTTACCCGAGGCGTCTATTTAGTTTTTCTAAGTCTAATGCTAGAGGTGTAGCTATTTTGTTTAATAAAAATTTGGAATATGAAATCCACAAAAAAATAAATGATGATATAGGTAACTTTATTGCATTAGATGTTACAATTGAAAAAAATAGGTTAACTCTTGTAAATCTGTATGGACCAAATAATGACAATCCAGATTTTTATGAAAAAGTTTTTGAAACAATAGATGGACTAAATAATGATAAATACATAATATGCGGTGATTTTAACTTAGTTTTAAATCCAGAAATTGATTACTATAATTATAAAAGAATAAATAATAAAAAAGCTAGGGAAAACTTACTAAAACATATTACTGAACGTCTGCTTATTGATCCATTTAGAGATTTCTTTCCAAGTGTTAAAAGATATACATGGAGAAGATGTAACCCAGTACAACAAGCAAGATTAGATTTCTTCCTTGTTACTGAAGACCTGGTCCCTAATATAAAAAATTGTGATATTCAATCAAGTTACAAATCAGATCATTCTTTTATAACACTAAATATAAATTTTTCAGATATTTCTCATGGTAAAGGGTTATGGAAACATAACAATGCACTTTTAAATGATGTTGATTACATAGCCTCCATTAACAAAAAAATTAATGATATAAAACAACAATATTGTCTACCTGTTTATAATTTAGATAACATAAATGATGTACCTAATGATGAAATACAATTTATTATAAATGATCAATTATTTTTGGAAACACTTTTAATGGAATTACGAGGACAGTCAATATCATATGCAAGTTTTGTCAAAAAAAAGAAATCTAAGTTAGAATCTGAAATATTAAATAAAATTCAGTCTTTAGAGAATGAGTTAAATAATGAAAACTCAGATGAATTATTTCAATTAAAACAACAATGGAACTCCTTAAGAGAAGAAAAACTAAAAGGACATATATTGAGATCAAAAAGTAAATGGATTGAGGAAGGAGAAAAACCCTCTAATTTTTTTTGTAATCTGGAGAAGCACAATTATCTAAATAAAACTATTTCAAAACTAGAGAAAGAAAATGGTGAAGTTATAAAAGACCAGCCTGAAATATTACAAGAAATGTATGACTTTTATGAAAAACTGTATAAAAATCATGATAATGAAAATTTAGATTTAAATATGTACTTGCAAAGTGATAATAATCCTACCCTTAATCATTTCGAGACAAATTCAATTGAAGGTAAACTAACATTTAAGGAAGCAGGTTTAACTTTACAATCTATGACAAATGATAAAAGTCCAGGCAGTGATGGCTTCTCTTCAAACTTCTTCAAAATATTTTGGAAACAACTAGGACACTTTATTGTACGTTCCCTTAATTATGCCTTCGATACTGGTCTTATGTCCATAACTCAGAGACAGGGAATTATAACCTGCATACCAAAGGAAAATAAACCACGTCATCTGTTAAAAAATTGGAGACCCATAACTCTATTAAATATAGTGTATAAAATTGCATCAGGTTCAATTGCAAATAGGTTAAAAACTGTATTAGATAAAATTATTAGTAAAGAACAAACTGGCTTTTTAAAGGGAAGATTTACTGGTGAAAACACTAGATTACTTTATGATATTATGCATTACTTAGATGAAAACAAGTTACCTGGTCTTCTTTTGCTTATTGATTTTGAGAAAGCTTTCGATTCCATTTCTTGGCAATTTTTACAAAAAACCTTAGACATATTTAACTTTGGTAATTCAATTAAAAAATGGATAAAGGTATTTTATAATAATATTGAATCATCTGTTATACAAAGTGGCTTTCTTTCAAACTTTCTCACAATCGGCCGTGGGTGTCGACAAGGAGATCCTTTATCACCTTATATTTTTATCCTATGCACCGAAATTCTAATTAGAAAAATTAAGCAGAACCAAATCATTAAAGGTATCAATGTTGGTGGCATAGAACATATTATATCTCAATATGCAGATGATACTTCTTTTCTACTTGATGGATCAGATAAGTCTCTTAATGAAACACTCAATGAACTCGAACAATTTTCAAGACATTCAGGACTTAAAATAAACTTTGATAAATCTTGTACCATATGGCTAGGATCAAAAAAATATAGCACCTATTCCATAAAAACAAAATTCAAAATTCTATGGGGACAATCACAATTCAAACTTCTTGGCATTCACTTTCATGTAGACCTACAAAAAATGGTGGAACTAAATTACAAAGAGAAAATAAAAAAATTAGAAAATTCAATAAAATTTTGGAATCGCAGATATTTGACCCCAATAGGAAAAATAACTGTCATCAAAAGTCTCTTAATACCAGTTATGAATCAGCTATTCCTTACACTGCCTTCACCTGATGTAACAATGTTGAAAAAAATAAATACAATCTTATTTGATTTCTTATGGCAAGGTCCGGCCAAAGTAAAAAAAACAATTATAGTAAAAGAATACTGTGAAGGTGGTCTAAAAATGATTAATTTAGAAGCATTTATCAGAGGAATGAAACTAACATGGATTAGAAGGTTAATTTTCTATAACAGCCAATGGCAGACACTGACACATCTTTATTTTGATGAAACTAAATTGTTCACTTGCGGACAACACTATGCTGAAAAAATGGCAAAGGCCTGTAACAACCAATTTTGGAAAAATGTTCTTCTAGATCTTTCACATTTTATATCGTTAATGAACACAGATTCAGAAAATTGTCTTAATGAACCGTTATTTTACAATCACAATATTGTAATTGGTGATAAAAGTGTTTTTTACAAATCTTGGTACCAAAAAGGTGTTACATGTATTAATGACATTTTTGATAAAGATAATATAATCTTGACTAAAGATCATTTACAAAATCTATTTGGTTTGAGTATAAATATACTGCATTATATGGGAATCAAAAATAGTATTAAGAAATTTCTTAAAAAAATGAAAATCAATGTAAATATAATAGATAAGCAACAACAACCCTTCTTACCTACTTACTTATCAGTCATAATTAAGAATAAACAAGGTACCAATGCCATATACAAAATATTTAACAATAACACTGAAAAACCAACAAGTCAGATTAAATGGCAACATAAATTTTCAGTTGAACAAACCAAATGGAAATCTTATTATAGTTTGCCGTTTAACAACACCAAAAATACTAGTGCACAATGGCTACAATTTAGAATACTACATAGAATATTACCAGTAAATGAGTACCTTTTCAAACTAAAATTGAAAGACTCCCCACTTTGTTCTTATTGTAATGTAGAAAATGAAAGCATTGAGCATCTCTTTTGGTCATGTGTTCATACATCTAGGCTTCTCAATGAGGTAAAATTAGTATGTGAAAGAAATAATATACAATTCCAAGTGAATGAAAGAAAAACTATCCTAGGTACAAACAATATACCACTGTATAATACATTACTATTAATAAAACAGTTCATTTTTCAAAATAGATTTTTAAACGGAACTTTGACATTCCCTAGACTCAAATTTTTTCTTCAATTTCAATACAATTTAAACAGAAATATAGCTTTCAAAAGAAATACATTATCAGATTTTGAAAAAGAATGGAAACTGGTCAAAAATATTTTTCAGGACGCCTCAGATTAAGTTTATATTTAAATTTTTAGCAAAGAAAATTCTACCAATGGTTCATGTAACAAAGGTGGGCAAGTTATTGTGGATTTTTTTTTTGTTTTTTTTTGTTTAATATTATAGCTATTAAGTAACTTTCCTATATACATGTATCTTATATTATTGTTTCTTGTCATTATATACAGTTTATAACTATACATGAAATGACATTGTAAGATGCTGTTTGGGATGCCCTCGACCCTTCAGCATCATTTGACGAGGACAATAAAAAAAAAAAAAAAAAAAAAAAAAAAAAAAAAAAAAAAAAAAAAAAAAATATTTTTACTGTTACCCACAAACCCATGTGTTATTTATTTTATTACCCCGAACAAATACTGTGATGATCTGAATTTGTCAACTAAATCTAACTGTAACAAAAATAAACCAAGAGAAGCAATAACTAAACTGTCCTTACCTTGCAAGTGTTAAGTGTACTGTAGGCCTACTTGAGAAGCTGTTTTTGGCTTGCAGCCACGGCTGCAAGCCATTTCATTTGGAAAACTTGTTCCGGTTAGGTGGTTTCCTGCTTACATCTGTTGGTGCATGATTGAACGGGAAACCAGCTGCAATCTTGCCAATCGCAACTTTTCGGCCTTTTCCGTCACTCTTCGGATAAATGATAATAGCCGATGTAGTTCCGATTGCAATCGTGACAATTCGGGCGATTCCGTCATACTGCGGAATCGGACGAAGTAATATTACGGAAATCTAAGCTATTTTAGTTACTTCGGTAATCCCAGTTTGTTTATATAAATAGGATTTCTATTCTTACTTGATTTATCGGTTTAAACCGTAATATTATAATTATAAACGAAATTGTTCCGTTTCAATTGTTTAATTTTCAAGACGCAAAAGTTAGTTTCTTTTATAATTGTTTTTTTGTCTGTATTAGTTCTATACAATAGAGAATGGTGACTGTAGTAGTATTCCGTCTTCAAAGGGTGGTCACGCATGATCGAGTTATATTTAGATCTACTGAACGCAATTCAACTTCTTGGTGAGGTAATCTAAAAATAGCCCATGCACATCATTAACCTTGCCACGTGCTGATCTACAGATAGCGCATCGTCTATTTGTGATCGTGTAACATAGTTGATACATGCTTATTAATTGGTACCACGTAACGAAGTATTTTAGTGCATTTACTTGTCTATAAAGCAAAGGAATGATTTCGCTGCGAAAAAGGGGAAATGAAATGTGCACACTTGTATTCCTTCAGTATCACGTTAGTATTTTTACGATTGGTCATTTTTCTTTATTAGTTTTATACAATAGAGAATAGATTTCAAATCGTTATGACAAAAAATATTCGGTTTTCCAAAAAAAAAAAAAACCCAACTAAATAAACCCTTTATGATATACAAATACCGTAATTCAAAAAAAAAAATGTGATAATAAATTGAAACAAAAAAAAAAACAATTTTAAAGGGTTGGGATGAAGGCACAACTGTGCAAGCCTTTCCTTTTAAAAGGAAACTTTATTCATTTCTTCTTTAGGCAAGTGATGATATCTACCAGTCATAAACATAAAATAAGCTGTGTTTTACTAACCCATTTATTAGGTTATGATCTGTGAAATCTGATCCGTCTGCATCCAGAATATTCTTCGCATGGTTTTTGACAAAGTGCATTTAGAAAATAACGATGATATCCTACAGATGTCTGTATACCAACTCTATTTGTAACGTTTCACTGGTTAAAATAGTTAAATAATCCTTTGTTGCATGCTTTAATCGTCTGCATGTTCCAGTTTGACACAAAATTATTCACATTACAATAACTTCCGTTGAAAACGGATGTTTCCTTTTGACTATTTAACAAAACGATACTTTATACGCGAAAGGATCTCTAGGGTGCAGCGAACTAAATTTTATGAGATTAATAGTTACTTCGGCGATGCCCTATCGTCGAAAATAAGAATGAATCGAGAAAAAATGGCGGCCATTTTATTTCATTTTATTTAGAAAATAGACCACGTGACCAGATTTTATACTGTTAAAAAATATTGTTACCTATGTAACAGTACAAAATTCTTAGTCACGTGGTACACTGGCAGTAACAGTAAAAATAACTCCCAGAGGCCTATGGCAAATTAGCATTACGAAAAAAGTGAGGGGTAATAATATAAAATAACACATGGGTTTGTGGGTAACAGTAAAAATATCATCCCGAGGAAAATACTGTTATCGAGGCGTAGTAATAAACAGTACAAAATTCTTAGTCACGTGGTACACTTGCATTAACAGTAACACTAACTTCCAGAGGCCAGTTATGGGAAATTAACATTACGAAAAAAGTGAGGGTAATAATAAGAAATGTCACTTTAACGTGATTCGAATACAAACATTTCATTTCATTTCAATATTTTTGTGATTGATTTGCATGAGTATCCCTTTAAAGTTAAAACATAATAAATATGTGAATTAAGATCAGTGTGACTGCAGATTAGATCATATTAGACCACATTGATGTCTACTGTTTATATACATATAGTATTTAAAATACCATTGTGATATCTAATTTGTGAAATTTAGATATTACAATCTTTTGTGTGTATAGATATATATGTCCATCCTTTTAATTAGCAGATTGTAAATGGTAAATATTGGCTTTTATGAGTCGGTCTGTACCTTTGTGGTGAGCGTCTGTCTCATTTAGATCTGAAGAATAGTGTAATTATAATTTATAGCAATATGCAACATTGATTAAACACTCATTTGTTATAATTAGGGTACGGATTAAATTATGTGACTTGTAATCACCAAGTGTTCTTGAAAGAAATCAATTGACAAAATATCTTAAACAAAACAAACTAATTATAGATGCACTAATTGTCAAAAAATAAGAGAAGGAGAAGACAGTTCAGGTAATAAGCCAATGAGTAACTTTTTGGAAATTATAACAGAATACCAAAAATATAAGGAAAAAAAAGATATAAAAATGAAAGAAATTTCTGGGGCATAATGGTCCTTTTAAAATGTCGTTAAAATTATTTAAAAAATTCATGCGCGTAATAATTGCAGTTTAATATAATCATTAAAGATATTAGGAAACTCTGTGTTATTGCTTTTCTATCCAACAGCTTCATATGACTGAGATAAAAATTTGTATTGGCTTAATTTTTGAACGTGTCTGAGAGGAAGTCACCGTTGTCACGAAGCCAACTACTATACCCTATTTTTACCTCTCTCTATTAAAAATGAAGTATGATAAATATATAAGATTTACAGTCTTTTATTTAATTGAGCGAAGCTAATGTTGGGAAACACCCTTTTAAATATCATCTGTAAAATAGAAATTTGATGGATTTATTTGCTCCTTATCAAAATTTGAAATACAATGGGAATTACCACACTGTTTACTATCACCTTTTTTGTTTGAGATTTTGGAAAATGTAAATCGTCTCAAGGTACATGTAGGTGTTCCCTACGACAACTTTAAAGTAGCACGCCTCCAGATTTATCCTAATTTTCATGAAAGTTATTAAAATGTTTTTAAAAGTGAAATATTGCAAAGTGAACAAAGAAAATAATTTACATATTGCAAACGGCACTTACAATCCACGTACATTACAAAAACGTGGTCGAAATATGCAAAAAAAAGCCCTTGCTGCATTATTGACGCAGTAGAAATATGGTGAAAATAACGCAAAATGAGTCATTAATCGCACATCAGATATAAGATATTACTTGAATACTGAATTCGTTTACTTCTCTTAAAATATTAGTGCATTTTCACATAGTTTGATTTTCTTGAAATATTTTTGCTCATCTGGAGGCATTCATCTTTAAAGGCAACATACATTACATTGTTGTGTTCCTAGGATGCCCATATTGTCACTCAAGATTAATGATAATTTAGATTAATTTAGTTTGTCTGATTTATCTCTGAGTAGTGGGTCCTCTGAGAGCATGTTTGTCATAACGAACTAATGAAGTTGTCTGGCCTTTACGCCAAAAAAAACATTGTGGGACACTTAAATTTCTTAAGATAAAAGCCAACGTCGTTTGTACTTGTAATCTTCAGTGTACTCTACCTGTTTGCCTGTAATCAATCGTAAAATGACAAGGTCTGATAAATGAGTCTATTGTAAAGAAATTTAACAAAATCTTTCATATTGCTATCATTAATTACTTGTTCTTAATTAACATATTCTTTACAGTGCATATATCGTTAAATGTTGCATAATGATCATCCACCTTGTAGAGTACACATTCGAAAATTATTCTGTCCATTAAAATATAGCGGTGTGACGTGATAATTACTTATGTATGAAAAACGAAGTGTTTAAATAACGACCTAACTATCGTTTTCCGTTTTTTTCTACAACGAATTTGATAGCTTATATCTACACTTTTTATATATGTACAAACAACTGGTTAGACGTCTACTTGTATAGGGTAACATGTAAAAAGCTACATACTTAAATGAAAATTAAAATAACACAAAGTGTTATACTCTTCATTAAGTTCTTTGCTACTTTCACCCTGAAACATATATATTTTAAGCTATTACTATACATACATTCTATAAATTGTTAGCTCTAGAAATGTCTTTGAAACTATTCCGTGAGTTTTTGACATAAACTAGAATCCTTGTTTGAAAGACACATTTTACGCCAACAATCCTAGCATGTCGAGAAAAGTATTTGATAATTTAGTTATTTGTTTCTTTTTAATATCTTCCTTTAAATTAATTCGAGAGCTCTTTTAAGTGTTGTGATGATAAATCTACTCACACAAAGCAGAGGATCCTGCCTCAGAAGTCTTAATGGTCATGATTCAAAGGTGCCATGAGACGGGTGTAGTTATCCCGAGTTGTATATGTCTTATTAAAAGTCCAAGGTACGAAGTCTGGTACGAATAAGCTTAATTCGATCCATGGGTCAAACTAATAACATCTTTGATAGAAAATGGTATAGATATGTTCCTAGTACAGGACCTAAAGATTAAAATATACATAAATGTCGTTAAATATGTCAAAATAAATCAATTACATGAATACATTTACCAAGGGCAAGGACAACAGGATACTGTTTTACGAAAATGGCCAATCTGTCACGGAAAATATCGGCACTTATATAATATTTCAGCATTATGTGTCTGATGCACAATATTTTTACTTCCATGTCAAATTATATCTCATTTCTATTTGTTTTCTTTTCATCAAATTGCATAAATGTAAAGATTTGATAATTTAATCTAAGACTAATAACAGAAAAGAAGAACACGTAAAGATCATGATATACTTTGGCATGGCATAACAAAGTTTAAGAATCAAAACAAAAAAGATCCTGAAACAAGAAGGTGTTTTGCATTTAAATGTTATTACTAGTACAGTTGCAATAAGTAAAAAGTTAGGATGG
This sequence comes from Ruditapes philippinarum, assembly GCF_026571515.1. Classification (NCBI taxonomy): domain Eukaryota; kingdom Metazoa; phylum Mollusca; class Bivalvia; order Venerida; family Veneridae; genus Ruditapes; species Ruditapes philippinarum. The sequence goes on along the minus strand of NW_026854499.1, from coordinate 15,041 downwards.
CAACATGGAAGATGCGTTTTGGAAGTAAGAAATTTAAATGGCATAATACATCCTCCATATAGTTTTAAGGTTAATTAGATTCATCTCAAGATCTTAAGTGTTTATAAATTAAACAAAATAGACAGTATGAAAGGTGATGATACATACGGTTATGTAAATTATTTACCATGACAATTTGTAATATAAGGCATCCAGCACAAAATACAATCAGAAAACCTATCGATTGATTTCTTTCGAAGAACCATGTTAGTACATAACTCCTTCTTTATTTACAATATTGGACATGGTGGCACCCGAGACAATTGAACAAAACAACAAACTTTTCCATAGATGTTTTTCCTGGAATATCCATAATGCCCACAAACGTATAATAATTAAGGTTCATTAAAGTCTGGATTATCGCCTGACGTAGGTCCTTTGAAGTTCATGTGTCATTAGGTAATAACTAAGTTGTCTGGTCTTTCTCTTTATTGGCTAACTTAGATAAAATACTGTTGGTTTCATGTTATATATCTATTGTCATTAGATTAAAATAAATTGTGACCTTTTTGTTCTTATATCGTCTTTTTAAATGTTGTTGGCACAAAATTGTCGCGAGTGTGAAAAAGTAGTCATTCTAAGAGTTATTATTTTAACACAAAAGTAATTACTATTTGTATTTATATACGATATGTTTTTATAAATGGCAAAATCTTAAAGGGTCTTAAACTATATCTAATAAAATATTTTTATAAACTTTGTTACTAGATAATTACATACTCAGATTCCGAAATCGTACTCTAGTAAGAGTATCTGAATATTGTGCACAAACAGAATACGATGCTTCGGAACAAACTATTTGCTGCCTTTTTATATTATATAGAATATTAACCGTTGAGCAAGGTTCCGTACATGTGTCTAAGTCCCATGTCACTTCCTTCAAGGTCAAAGTCACACTTAGAGGTCGAAGGTACACATTTGTATCCGGACTCTAACTTTTTCATGCATTGAAGGATTTTGAACTAACTTTGCATAAATGTCTTCCACATCAGGACGACGTTTCGCGCCCAAACCTATGTCCCTACTTCAAGGTCAATGTAGTAAGTTTGCTATGAATAGCACTTCATTTCAAAAGAACATTATTAGGCACTTAGTAACTTTTATTCTCTTATCTTTTCATAATACCTTTCTGCATTACTTACGAAACCTTTTCGGTGGCATTCGTCATTTGCGTGACAGCTCTTGTTGAAAATTCATACATTATTTTTTGCAGCAGATATTTACCTTTATACAATTTAATGTCACAAAGAAGAAGAAAAAGATGACGAAGAAGAAAAGGAAGAAAAAAATAGATAAATAATAATAATGAGAAGAAGAAAATAGATGAAAAAATAAATAAAGATAAAAATTGTCAACCAATGATTCATGTATATTTGGCAACAACAATTATTATTTGCTTCATGCCATTATAATCCGATTATTTTGCAACTCTTGCATTATTTAACTTTATTGATTGTTTCCTCCATTTAGATTTGTGCAAACAAAACAAAATATATCTTACAAGTAGTGAGTGTTGATATTTTATTTGCATATGTAGATTAATGTTCTCTAACAATACGTATCAATAATTTGTTCACACTTTTATAATACTAAATCCGTGTTCTTGTTTGTCGTGACATATAGAATTCCTCTTATGTGGTCAGGAAAATCCTTGGTTCAGCATATTTCTGTTCTTACATGCCAATATAACTCACTAAATTTACACTTGATTGTATCAATCAACATTTCTACTTCAAAAGATGAAACTTTACAGAAACAATACTGATACACACAGATACATCGCGTGCCTTTATTTCTTTTCTTTGAATTGTTGTTTAGAAAAACGCTGTTGTACAAGTTGCTTTATGATATTCGACAACATACAGTTGAGTTCACACTAAACTTCCCACCCTTGTGCACTTCTAGTGCACTAGAGCTGAACTAGAAGTGCACATTGTGTGCACTTCTAGTGCACTAGACCATATGACCAGGCTGACCAGAGAAGGTGACACCTAAATGGTTTATTGGATAACTGTATATCAAGTGACAGGGGACATCTATTGTTAAGCTGCTGTAAGAAAAAAAGTTGGGGAATATATGGCCTATTCATGAATATAAATAAGTAAATTTTAACATTTTAGGTGATATCATGTTAAAGCTTATATTTTTTTTATTTATTGTAATCATATTTTTATTAACCAGTATTTAACTGTAAGTGTAAAATAATACCCCTTAAAATCAAATTTATAGAATTAATAAGGTTAGATTTGAATATTCTCCATAATGGATAATTGCGTCAAAGTGTTTTTTAAAGCTATTTTTGATGGCCATCTATTTCAATTTTTCTAGTGTACAAATGGGAAAATCAATGTGGTAATTCTGGCCCAATTAATTTAGTTTGTAACAACATAAACTTTTTTTCATAAGCTCAAACAAATCAAGGAAAGGTTTATATTTAAGAATAAATATATTTTCTATAATATAGAAACAATTAGAGACAATTCCTCATGTTCAATATTGAAAGATAATATTAATACATTGATTTTAAAACAATCAATATACTGTGATAATTTAGTATTCAACTGTGTAATGCTTGCATTATGTTTTAAAGATATAAATAATTAAAATATTATCCATAAAATAAATAAATTTGATATTAATTTTATTCATGATTTCAATATTAAAACTTTAATGTAAAAAGGAAATACTTTTATTGAAGAGGAAAATCTCAAGTCATGCTGTGTATTGGTATTATACTGAGATGGATTGTTTTCATTATACCACTCTCCTGCTGACAAGAGGGCCTCAGGGTAAATAACAAAGAACAGTCAATTTTGTAGATTATAAGTATGCATTGAAATTCCCTGTTTTTTTTCAAAATGCATGTTAGACATAAGCCTGGGATTCATCAGGCGTTGGCACTCAGACTAGTTAGTCATATAGATAAATGACCATAATTTTTGTATAATAAAAGATACAAAAAATCATAATGGCATAAATGTATATTAGATATTATTGTCTCTAAAGCGGCGTTTTCTATATTTATCCATTTATCCACATTTCTTGCCATTCTGCATAATAATATATAACTTAAGAGGCAATTCCTCATGTTCAAGATTGAAAGAGAATATTAATTCATTGATTTTTAAACAATCCATACACTGTGATATTATGTTTTTCAACCATGAAAATGCTTGCATACTTTTTAAAGATATAAATAATTAAAAATTTTCCATGAAATCATGGAGCTTAATATCAGTTTATATATCTGTGCATGAAATAAATAAAATTGATAAACTTTATTTAAGATTTCTATATTGAAAAATTAATGTATAAAGGGAATGCTTTTATACGAGTACAAGTCAGTCATGCTGTGTATTGGTATTTTTCTGAGAGTGCCTGTTTTCATTATACTGGTCTCCTGCTGATAAGAGGGCCTCAGGGTAAATAACAAAAATGCAGATGTATGCAATATTTATTTAAAATTTCCTGTTTTTTTTTCCAAAATACATGTAAGACATCTAAGATAAATGACTATAATTTTTGTATAATCAATTGTAAAAAAATAATAATAATGGCATAAACGCATGTTAGATATTATTGTCATTATTGTCTTTGAAGTGGAATTTTCTAATCTTATCATAAAAACTGGTTTAAAATCAATATCAGTGTTAACTACTGTATGTGTAGAAATATTCGTGGGCTTCAAATTTTCGCTGTCTTCGCGGTGACATTCGATCCGCGAATTCATGTTCAGCGCGAATTTTTCTCCACCAATAATTTCTTAAAAGTCATATTTTCGCGCATCTATAGAATAATGTATATATCAGTGTGTTCACGGCTGCCATAAGTCTGATATCTGTAGATATCAATACAAACAACACAAACATTAACGATTTTAACTGATGAAAACATGGTAAACAAAACACAATTACTCAGTCAACATTTTAACAACATCGATGAAAAGATTATGGTCTCATTCAGTGCTGTTTAAAACTGTGAAAAAATCACGCAAGTTAACGAACATTCTTTTGTTTGCCATAATCTGTCCGCTAGACAAATTGAATGTCTTTGTTCTGTACAATAGCGTATTCATTGACACTAGGTGTTGAAAATAACTATGAAGTCCTACAATGATAATAGTAAAAAGTATGTAAAATGAAACCTGATAGGTGTACGCGAATTTATAATTTTCGGCAGTCACCTCCGCGAATTCATAATCGCGCGAATATTTGTATATACCCCCAAAATGGACCTTTCTGCGAAAATTTGCTTCCGCGAATTTAAATACACATACAGTATTCTGGAAAGACCTCAAATCAATATTTATCCACATTTCTTGCAATTCTGCATTAAAATCATCTTTTAGTTTCTGAACTGGGAAATGTTAATTTTTGTACTATAGATTTGACAAATTTACCTTGTCAGTTTTAACACATTTAGAAGATAATATATTTTAAAGAAAATATTTAAATACATGATTATAAAACTTTTGCAATTTCCTTTTCACTTTAATGCATATCTGTCTTATTTTTTAATAAAATACCATACATGAGCAGAAAACAGTTACAGAAGATTGAAGTGTCAAAAGTCATGCTGTGTATTGGTGTTTTAATATAGTACTCTGCTGATAAGAGAGCCCCTAAGGGTAAATAACAAAAGGCAGATGATAAATAAGAATTTTTTTTTAGAATTTATTTATTTCATTTCCAATAGGCTAATAAGCCCATGAGGACAACATATTACAAACATAATATATATGACATGACAGAGTAATGCATGATAATGATAATAATACATCTCTTTTTCAAATATTTGAAATATAGGAGAAGGTTGAAACTCACCCTTAAAATAACTTCTCCAATAGAGGAGAAACAGTTATTCAATACAATATATTATAATATATATGCAATCATGGGAATAGTACTCCAATTTTTAGTCAACCTTTATCGAAATCGAAAACAAAAGAGAAAAGGTCAACTCATTGGCTATTCGTGAAACATCATCATCAAAATAACTGTAGATTGATTCAAATATCATTAATTTTTATTCTTTTCTCTTTGAAACTTTTAGTATTGAATTTTATATCTTGAAAGGAGTAATATTTCCACTGTGCTGTGGCAACCAAAAGAAGAGAAGAAGAAAAATGCTGAGATATATACATTATTTACATGTATCATTGCCCGTACATAACGTTATTTCTAATAGCAAAAGCGTTGTATACATATATTCCTAAATTTCTAATTACAGTTTTGTTATCAGATTTAATCAATTCTAAAAACTTAAACATATTTGGTCTATTCCAATAGTATATCGGTATATACTTTTTCCTTAAATCATTGTAAAGATAGCATTCAATTACAAAATGAAATTCATCCTCCAATAAACCACATAAGTTACATTTCCTTTCATTTATTTCAATTCTTACTGGACGTGCCCATCTACCTGATTCAATTTGTAACCTGTGTGATGAAACACGCAATCTAGATAATGCTTGGCAAAATTTATTCATTGAAAAACATTCAAGATATGGCTGACTTTGGAAAGATGCTATGTTTCTGTAAAATAATGCTCTGCTTGAATCATTTAGTGTACTATTCCAGTTTTGAATAAATTGATCTGTTAATCTTTGTTTAACTGAAGATAAAAATAATTCAACATCACCAACATTTTGCTCTAACCAAGCATCATAAAAACCAAGAGAACATAATAAATTTTTAACCATTGAACACCAGTTTACCTTACGCTCATCTCGTTCAAAATCTAATTTTAACATGTTATATATCAAGTAAATATACTTATTTTCGCGTGTTCTTAATATCTTTACCCAGTATTTAACAATGTTCATATGATGAATAACTTGTAAAGAGGTTCTACCCAGTTCTCCATAAACGAAATCATTTTGGGTTGTTTTTTTCACACCAAGAATACTTTTACAGAATTGCAAAATAACTCTTTCTATTGATATATCATTAGTAAAACCTAATATTTCACTACTATAATTTAAAAATTGGGCATAACTAATTTATCAAATAAATCGAGTTTATGTCGAGGTGGTATGTAAGTAAATTTATATATAAGTATTTGTTTAACTTAAAAACTGCTTTCTGAGCTTGGCCCGCCAGGGTACTTTGAGCTGTGCTTAAAGACCCACCACAAGTGAACACTACACCTAAGTATGAGAATTTGTTAACTATGTCAAGTATTTCACCATTATAATAAAAACAAAGATCACTTGGTAAACGTCCACCTTTCCTAAAAGTCATTACCTTTGTTTTTGATATGTTTACTTTTAATTTCCAAGTGTTACAATAATCATTTAAAACATTCAAACTATGCTGTAAATCTTCAGGAGAATTTCCAAAAAGAACAATATCATCTGCATACAACAGAAGGAAAAATAAACACTCACCTTGTCTTACACCAAGTATACATGTATATTCTTCACTAAGATTATTTAGATATTTAACACGTGATTTTACAGACTCATACATTGATTTAATAATATCTAAAATATTACCTCTAAGACCTAATTGTACCAATTTATACCACAAATTGTCCCTAACTATGTAGTCAAATGCTTTCGTAAAATCTACAAACACAGTGAAAAGCTGTTTACCTTGATTTAAAAAATGATTTATAAGTCCATTTAATACAAAAGCATTATCAATGGTACTCATGTTTGACCTAAAACCCGCCTAAGCTTCTATGTATACATTGTAATTTTCTGCCCATGATTTTAATCTATTATTTATGATACGTGTTAAAAGCTTTCCTAAACAACTAAGAAGTGTCACACCACGATAATTTTCGACATTATTTATATTACCTTTTTTATGCAATGGTATTTCATAGCCATCAGGCCATTTTTCTGGAAAATAACGGATTTCAAAAATTTTATTAAAAAGTTTATGCAAAACAGGTACAAAAACATCTTTTCCTGCCGTGAAAAATTCATTTAATATTAAGTCTGGTCCACCAGATCGATTACTTTTCAAAATTGTTTAATGGCATTTATTATTTCGTCAACAGATATCATATTATTAAGTTCATTAAACATAACATTAAACTCATGATTCTCGTATCTCTCATTGAAATAGATACATCTTCATCCGGACTGAAAAAATTGCCATCCGGATTGTTAACCGCCTTAAAATATTTTTCAAATTCTGATAATTGTATATTTGATTGTTTTACACCTGCTAAACCCTTTAACATAGACCAGTAAATTTTTGCATTTTTACTTTTAGCTTGTAACAGTTTTGAAGTATTTTCATGATCAAAATCAAATCTACATTTCCGTAACACTTTCTTATATTCTGTTCTAGTAGACGCCATATTTACTCTATAGTCTGTCGGCATTTGGCAAAAAATATTCAGCATGTTTAAAAATATCTGTTTTTTTCTCATCACAGTCATCATTATACCAGGGATGATTATTTTCTGACCTACTAATTATATTTTCATTATTACTAACATTTAAATATTTTATACATGAAGGCGTTGCCACTTCATTGATAACCTTTTGAAAATCACTCAAGCATAAATCTATGTTTTCATGAGACATACATGATGATATTTCATTTGAAAGATGTTCAAGTTTATGCTCAATCTCACTACTTTTTAATTTTTCTAAAAACTGCACTTTCCTATCCGAATCCCAAAATATATTACAATTAATTGTTTCCTTTTGTTCATATGGCTCATTTATTGATACATTTTCAACTTTATCAATCTTCAAAGTACATGACACAAGACAGTGATCTGATAATATGTTCGGGCAATCAATATCAAAACTATCAACATACTTAAATAATTCTTGTTTACATAATATATAGTCAACAAGTAAAATGGTTTCCTGCGGGGAGCATTTTTAATGATATAAAGATATTTCATTTAACTATTTTCAACATTGTTTAGGGGGGGGGGGGGTAAATAAATAAATAAACGTTTGAATCAGGAATATAGTTGACAATAATCGATCAATATAGAAGAAGGTCTTTGGAAACTGGTGACCGTTGATGACCGGAGAAGGTCGAACATAAAACAATTATTTCTTTTTAAGAATTTGATTAAATAGGCCTACCATTTTATGAATAATTCCGAGCAAAAGAAATAAAAAATAAAGTAAACACACAAGTTTTCGCAGAAAATATCCCTATTTATTATGGCAGATGTCACTACGAATATTTTAATTTTGTAGATTTTCAGTATAAACAATTTATTTGTTGTAACATTTTGAGATACATATTCAAGAAACATTGATAATTTTCAAACACATCATTCAAGTTTTCCACCTTAAACGGTAACATAATTATAGAAAAAAAAAAAAAAAAAAAAAAAAAAAAACATAATTATAGAAAAATTAAAAATATCAACAACAAATAGTTTTTTGTTCTTAATTAGGTATAATTCTGACTTATTTCCCTTGAGATTATCCGTAACGTACCGGCAAACGGTATTTAGCCAGGTTTTTTTCGAAAGGTCAATCTAACCAATCACATGTACGGTTTACAGATCACATGCTCCTCCATGTACCGAAAACAGGTCACGTGCTCCTCCATGCCTCAAAAGTTAAACGCGTACCAATACCCTGCGGTCTCCAGACCGCAGGGAATAACACTACAAAATTCTGGAAACAAAGTGATCCCTCGGAAGCATTAATCACAGCAAAATAACATAAGAATTGCAGACTCGGTTTGATTGAGTCTGTACATGAGGAATAATGAATAAGTGCAACATCCCTCACGCCCCCTTAACCCTGATTGTTAACGAATGTGTATTTACCTATGTCGCAATCATTTCCTAGCCTACCATTCATATTCTCAAAACCGGTTTGCCTACAAAAATCTAACAAAATAATAAGCCATTATTATTCACGTGCACCAATGATGTTGTGATCTCCTTGGTATTTCATTTGTCACAACTATAATCATCGGGCAATACATTTATGCGTTCTAAATCAACATTGTCAATTTGCTACAATAATCAGAAAGAGTAGAAGTTTCGTGCGTTATAATCACCAAAAAAGAAATAGTAACTATCGCTGTTTGATTTATTTTCAACATGTAATATAGAGTCAATTGAGTCTATCAAAAATATTATTTTCAAAAACTAAAAATTGTCGGCTGCTTTCCATCAGGCAATACAAAACATAATCCTTATAATACATCTTTACTAAATATTTAATTTTACAGACGATAACTTACCCAAAGTATATCGGTCCTGACTCAATATAAAATAAACGTGTCATCTGAAACAAGATCCATTTCGTACATATATGAAAATTCCTCCTGAATTTCTTTTACTGTTACTTTTAAACTAATTTTCTATGCAAACACAAAATGTTTTCAAAATTGTCTTTATCTAAACTTGAAAATTCATTCGTCAATGTTTCAGTTAAATAATACAATAATCATTATACATTGTTAAAAAAAAACAGTATTTAAACTTGTTTGTGCGTTTATGTGACTAGTCCTTGTATGTTCATCAGGGCACATCTAATCGAACAAACCTTCTCCAAATCGTCCTAGCTTTTAACCTCCACTGCCTCCAGGTATTTACGCGAGCGCCCTATTTATAATAGTAACTGGAGAAGTCCTGTTCCTACCACGTGATTCCCACTACGAATTGTATGGGGTTTTGACGATTGTGACCTCTTACGCTACGGTTGTTTGCACTGATAAATGCGGTAGTTACTTTTTGTATTTATATTCGAGGACGACCCAATTGGTAGTCAATGTCATTCATTTTTGCGATTTTGGCTATTTTCATTTGTGTTTATATTTGTGCCAGTGATGTTTTCGTTGGGATGTAGCTGGATAATCTGCATTTCGAATTAAGTGAACCTCTTGGGATAACTTGAAAGTTGCATTCAAGGTAAGTTTCTCATTGTTACTATCATTTTCTGCCAATAAATTGTTAAGCTATACTTGTTAGAACAGCTTATTTCTGAAATAGGCGTTTCCCCATTTTGATGATTTTTCGGGAATGTATGTCTGCATCATCAGAGATTGATTTTTTAAGTACACGAATATTTATTTTTCGTTTGAGTTTGAATAGATTTTTCCATGATTTTTGATTAAGTTCCACTCGTATTAAATAAGTCCGATAAATGTGACATGTTACTTGGTAATTGTCTTTGAAATGTGTTTGGATCTGTGTTCATCTGCGGAACTCTTTCGGGTCGAGTCTGGCTGGTGTATTTCAGTTTCGATTGGTATGCATATTGCCCATAGTTTGATGCCCTGCTGTCTTGGTTTAGCTTTGTTGCTGATTATTTCTGCTTCATTTTGGGGGAGTAGAGGAGCTTTGTCTATGGTTGCTGATAAAGCCAATATCTTGTAATCTATCGTTTAACACATGTAGAAAATTTTTTCCAATCTGGGAAAATTCGTCATGTATCACCCTCCCATCAGCGACTATCTTTGCCGGATACACAACGTTTACTTTAGAATGTGGATTCGAAGTTCTGTAATTTTTTTTACTTTGGCCAAAGCCTTGGATCTTGCGTTTGTATTTCTTTCGGGTAATTCAAAATCAACCGAAAAATTACCAGGGACATCTCTTAGCCTGTTAAACTCGGCTTCATTATCAGTTCAACATCACCATAGTCTGCGAAAGTTAACTATAATTGGTCTCTTGTTAAATTTTCTGCCTGGTGCACTTGAAAAACATTGTCTATGCGCTCGTGCAATATATATGGTCTGTATCAATAAATATCTAACCTGTTTGCAGTAAGTCTTTGATGATTAAAATTTGCAATTTTCACCTCTATTTTCGGGAAATCCACGCGCAATATTAGGTTATTTCTTCTCGATCTGGCTTTCCATGTCTATCGATTTATATGCCAAGGGATTTCAGTAAGGCTTCTGGGCGTTTAATCACATTAACTACCTGGCCAACTTTTTCTTTCACCTGAACTAAAGTCTTTTGAAAAATTTACTATTCCTAAACTACAAAAGCTACTTGTTCGTCTCGGATAAATCTCATTTCATCGACCATTAACAACAGTTTTTCATCAATAAAGATTTCATAAACTTGTTTCCTGTCGGTTCTCATCTCTCTTTTTTACTGGTTTTTCAATCTCATTCACACACTTTTCCGCTCACTTCAGTATTTCAAATTGTTATGTACGGGTACTGAAAAAAAAACTGAATTTAACTCCATTTTCACACAATATTTAATTCATAATCCTTTCAGGTCACTATAAAATTCCAATATATTCCTTACAAACAGTTTTTAAACACTTTGAGTACAATTTAGCCTAAAATTTCCAATTTTACTTCAACAGATTTGAAACAAACGCAACCACTGTCCGCCATATTTAATTGAGGTATGTTAATAAGTAGGCAATGTAAATTCTGTATTCTCTGGATGATGGTGCAAATAAATTTCATACAAGTAGTACAAAAAAGAAAACTGAAATATTTTTGCATTTAATAATGAACTCATAAAATAATCATATTGCATAATTATGTTAAAAGAAAAAAAATTGGTGTCGTCTCAAAAAATGGAATTGAAAGATTTTCTAATCTTTTTGTTAATATCCATGTCAGTTTAAGTATACTTAGTCTAGTGTCCCACAGGTACATATCAATACTTAATATATACCACCATTATATATAAATATTTATTTTTTAGAGTAATATATATCATTTATATGAATCTTAGGTAAATCTCAGTTTCAGAAGGTAAGAGAGATTATAAATGAGATAAAATTGACAAAATTTTAGCCAATTATAAACATATTAAATCTTTAATGAATTAAAGGCTATTAATGCTTAAAATTATTACCTTTAACTAAAAACAACCATAAGTTAACATCAAAAATAACTTATTGGTATAATTTGCCTCCCCCCCCCCCTCTCCCTCAAAAAAAAAAAAAAAAAAAAAAAAAAAAAAAAAAAAAAAAAAACTTGACTGAATTTTGTTTAATTGGCATTTCAATGTTTCATATTTCATTACCAAATTATAATAAAATAGTATCCTATTAAATATCAATCAATTTTGGTTATTTATGCACTTATCAACATTAAAGTTATAATTATTTATATTTACTTATTCTAACAATTAAGTTTTAAAATCAGTAAAATTAATGACTTTGAAAAATTATTGTTCTAATATTTTACGCCATATTTTCAAAATTCAATATTCACAACTTCAAAGTTATTATGAAAAACTATTATACAAATATCTATATTGTAAAAGTCAAAATTGCTATGCATGGAAATAAAAGGTAACTGTTTAATAGTATAATAGGTCTGGTGCACTACAAAGTGCACTAGTAGTGTACTTTGAAGTGCACTAGTAGTGCACATCTAGTACACTCCTAGTGCACTTTGTGTAACCTTTAGTGTGAACTCAACTGTAACTATCATTATTGTCTACAATTCACGGTGATTTGATAACAACTTAATCATTCTTTATGATTTTATATCGTATGACCTTTAATTTTGTTAAGATTTATTACAATTTCTGCATAAATAAATTAACTGATACCAATAGAGCAGAAGCATATAAATAGTCAAATTAAATTTATTTAAACTCTACCTATCATTTCTCTTGCCTTTTAATTTTCTTCAAAACCGTTCGAACGTTTTTGTGAACGCTCTTGGTTACGGTTTTATTTATATTTAGGGACAGCTTTAATGTGATAACCTTTACGACAATGTACCTGTTTTATCGTGCAATTACAATTGAAAAATTGAATTGTAATATCAGTATTATAAAATGTTACCCAGTATGTTCTACCCTTTATGTCTTTAGTTTATTTATTTGTGTTTACTATTTTTTTTTGTCCATGGGCCCGGATTTTATCAATTAATCCCTTCGATTTACAGCTAAAAATAAATTCGGATTTAATAAGTCCTTTCGAGTATTATATTAGTTCCCCCTTCGGTGATTCGCAGCGTGTCATATTAATTAATGAGAACCAGAAAGCAGTTCTGCTGTACATAAATTCGATAGCTATAAATAGCTATTAATGTTCTGATTTTTGACACTTAGTAATGAATTTGATATTTCCCTTTTTTAGTAGTACATAAAATTATGATTTGTTACATTTTGAATTACATTTACACACAGCATATCAAGTATACTATTAGTGACTGAATTTGTCAATATAAAGAAAATTTCAGGCATAAGACTGTAACAATTTTGCTTTTGATAATTATTCCTAATTTATATTTATGAAACTAAATGTTTAATAATAACATGTTGATATATTGTGTGTTTTGAAATAATTATAACTTTAGTATTTACATTTCTGTGGTAGCATTGGTAATGCACACCTTGCACGGAGGTAAATTATCAACACTCTGTGCTTCAAAATTAACTCTTTAAGGGCATGTTAGGGATCCGTACTCGACAGCGAAAGCTGCATTTTGTGCCCGTACGGGCGGAAGGACCCTCATTAAGCATAGACTATAGATAGATAGATCAGAAACTTTGATATGCAGTTTCAACGTGAGGTGTAATTGTTTTTTTATATATGGTTTTATTCCCAATAAATCAATTAATAAAATCTTTTTATATATCACCAATATCAAGTAGCTTTTATATCTTTGACTCGCATAGTGAATTTCCTCATACCTGCCTAAAATTCAGGTAACAGTCTTCTTTCAGTATTGACAAAAACCATTTTTTTAATTTGACATAAAAAATGTCATATTACTATATTATAATATAAATCCCTTTTGTTACTATTTGTATATTTGTTACAATTATAATAATAATAAAAAAAGACTTTTATATTTTTATCATCTTATGTTACTGACAACAGAAGTGACATACAGTCATGTCACATAACATTTACAAGTCTTGTAAGTCTTGTTTGTATTCAATGGAATTATTTCCTTACCAGGTAGGCATCAGTGAAAGCATTTTTTCAAATTAAATATCTGGCCCCTTTTTTTAATTATGGACAGTGCATAAGATAAGTATAATTATGCAAAAAATGGTTTACAAAACATTCGGAAAAAATCTACAATAGTACTGAATCTGAATATAACATAACCTGTGTGTAGGAATAATTTGGTAAGGTATCTGTAATGAGCGCATTTTTTGCGCGTAGCGTCTCAATTGCTGCATTGCAGCAACATTTGTACTTGTTTATATATGTTTTGTAATATTTATGACATGTTCTATACTTCTAAAGCAGATAAATCAATTCATTTTCTAACACGAAACAAGCATTTGATGACATACAGCATGTGGAACAGAAATAATCTGTTTCCATAGATCTAAATATTTCACCACAATCTTCAGTCACACAGAAAATCTTTTTAGGGTAACTAACTACAATCATAGTTGTATCATAGGAATTTACAATTTCGTGTTTTATTTTGCTCAGGATAATATACTAATACACAGACAATCGAACTTATTTAATGCAGATTGAGTGAATGGTGGCTTATCATAAACAAGAATAGTTTCATAAAAAAAGGTTTCGTGAAAAGAACATCAAAAATGTAAATATACCATTTTTCCAATTTGACTAAGTATTCAATCGGTTCATTAATAGTCAACACTGTATGCAAAGAGAAATAAATAGTTCAGTATTATATTTTATACATGATACAATAAGTAAAGATAAAATTGTAAAACAATATTTCATTACAATATTGGGTAACGTACTGTATCACGTATCTCAACATATTTTTACATCTTTGCATGTATGTGTATGGGACTTAACTCTGACACCTGTTCAATGGATAGGCCACAAAGCTATGATACAATGCAATATTAGATGATTGGTGTACTGTTTTGGAAAATGATTTTGACATTAAGGGAGTTCTTTTTGTAATGATATGTTAAGAATGTTTATATATAACTTTGCTTTTGATTGTCCTATTAGAAGTTAGAAGTGTATACAATTGAAAGAATAATATACCATGGTTTCTGTTTTATGAAGATTCATGCTAATATTCGACTTTGACAACAGTCCTGCTGCACACAATACTATCCTGAAGTACTATGCATAAATAAAATATATCAACATGAAACTGCTCCCCTTTTAGTAC
>NW_026854498.1:0-42472 GCF_026571515.1 Ruditapes philippinarum | reverse complement strand
TTGCAACATGTAATAGTTAATGGTGGAGTTAATTAATGTATAAAAAATGGTTTAAAAATATTATTTTTGTGTGAACATCTTTCATTTTAAAGCCTTCCTTTCTCCCCTAAAGAGTGGTATGGTCTTTTAGTTTTATATTTTCAGCTTTTATTTTCAACATTCCTAGACTTAATTTTTTAACCTTTTTTCTCTCTTTTTGTAATAGAGTGGACATATTAACTTTATAAAAGTTTTCTGTGGCATTTTGCTTTTGTAGTACTTCTGAAGTTTTGTGAACAAAATAAAAACATATGTATTATGTTGTTATAAAAATTGACTAGTCAAAGGTAAGCGTTTTTAAATTTTTAAGTAGTTAATAAAGTAAAAAATTCAGAAGACACCCTTTTTTATTTTTTTCTTGTGTTTGATATAATAACGATCACATAATTGTTATCAGTGATTACTGTTTTTTATCTTGCATGAAGTAATAAAGTTAAAACGATAGATGATCTTTAGATATTTGAGGGAATGGATGTAACTTTAAAAGAAAACTTTCTTTTTATGATTAACAATGTTTTTTATTTCTCCTGTATGTTTACTGTATTTAAGGTTAATTTATATCATATATTTATTTTGAAAAAAAATATATCATTGTAATTGAAGTATTTATCATTCCTGATATTATGATTGAAGGTTTAGTTCATGATGGTGTATAATAACATTTTACTACCATTGTTGACTCTTACTAACATGTATTTGTGGTTAAATTACTTCTTTATTAATTCTACACTGACAAGCATCAGGAAATATTTTTATAATCTTGTTATATGTTATAAAATCAGTTTGATTTATTTAGGGCTAGTCTATTTTGATCAGTTATGAATGAGGAGGAGTTACGTGAGGATGTAATTTATACCTTCTGTTTGTTTCCCATATTCAACTTGTATGGCTTAGTTTTGAATTCTGTACATGATTTCTCTTGTTTCCTGAACTTATACTGTCTGATTTTTGTCTGGAAAACATTGGCGCTGACGTTTTTTAATGGCATCCTTTTTTTGTTGCAATTCTGTTTCTATTAAAGACACTTAAGGTTTTGACTGCCTTATGTTCTTCGCTATGGCTATCGTCTGCGCCGTTGGAAGGAACATCCGTATATGCATTACGGATCGAGAACTTTGTCGGGAGGTACTGGCTTTTATCCTTCTCCTTATTGTACTTTTCGGTTTATCAAACAAATCCATCCCTATAAAATTTTTTGGGACGCACGCCTTAACGTGTTGAAAACTAAGTACATACTGAGTTCAATAATTGTTAGTTATTTATTTTAAAACTTTGAAACTTCTTTTGTATGTTTGAGGTGATAAAATGCTCCATTACAATTAAAAGTGATATCGCAAATTCACCGACAACCATATTGAAATCAGAGACGAAAGACATTTTGCCGGCGCAAACTATATATAAAATGTTACTCGGGTGTCCTAGTGGTGTTTTAAGCATTTCTCGTTGTTTTGAGGTACATTTCATTGTTTTTAAGTACTCATTATTGTTATTGTTTCTTCGAGGCACCCCTAATTTTTTTAGGGGCATTCCTTATTACTTTTGAGGCACTCCTCCTTACTTTCGAGGCACTCTATATTGCGTATGGGGCACTCCTCATAGCTTTCGAGGCTCTCCTCATTGTGTTTAAGGTACTCCTTATTGTTTTTGAAGCTCTCCTCATTGTTTTTGAGACACTCCTTAATGATTTTTTAGGCAGTCCTCATTGTTTTTGAGAGACTACATGTACATGTAGTTTGGATGAAATTGCACCAGTAGTATTTGACGAGTAAACCGGACAGGTTTTGTTACTGACGGAAAAACAGACAGACGGACAGACGACGGACAAGTGACCCCTATATATCGCCACTACTCAAAAGAAATTTAGTAATGACGTCAGAAACTTTCATTTGTGAATGCAAAAATAATCATACCTCTTTAGATTTTCAGTTTATTTTAAAGTGTAGTATGAAATAATGGAAAAATTTTCAATCTCTTTATTTTCCATTATGGCCGTTGTGTCCGTGTCCGAATAACTGTTGTGCCAAATGTGTAAAGTACTGATCCCATTCGTGTAGAGTTACCCGTCCGTCGTCTGAAAATATATAAATGTGGAAAACTTACTCTACGGATGAATATATTTTTAAATATTAATGGTGCAATATGCTTCAGAAATACTACTTAATTTACTTCTCAAAAACTTTCATTTTTGGGTATCTTGTTACAGTTTTCAAAGAAATACACATTTGCCATTACATAACTATTTACTGCAACTACATCTCTGTTGGAAATTGGTATAATAATAGTGCATTAGTATTTTGTATGTAAATTTTGTACTTTGTTCAACTTTTTGCTACCTTAATGACCATTTATTACTGCACGTTCAGCGCTACTGGCTTCTGTTGTAAACATCTAACATGCTCGTAATCCATTATTCAAACACTATTTAAGATATCTACCATTTCTAAGAATTAAATTTTTGGAGGCTTAATGTGGCTTTAAAGTGTAAGTTCTTATCTTTTCGCTTCATTAAATGATAAATATTTGATGACGCTTAGTGATTCGAATAACTAATAAATCAATACATTTGAAATTCATAATTGATTTCACCCACTGACAAATACTTTAATCACAGAATTATTAAAGGAGCTCTGTAGGAGCACATTTGTCTCGGAGCACATTTGTCTCACGAAGTGTGACCGATGTGTTCGTAAACATCCATATTTGCGACAAATTGGAAATGAGACAGATGTGTTCGACACACAATAGAAAGGACACTTGAAGCACATTTGTCTCACATTTTTCCATAACATTATTAAAAGGTAATGATTATGCTCATCTGTATACCGGCTACCAGCCATTGTTCTGTGTTTTCTGTATCTATAATACCGTTTTGTGGTCACTCCCGGTCAGTCAAAAATGCATAGGAGTCATTTATTAAATTATAAACAATATACCTGTTCTGCATGTCACAATGAAAATTTTTACATGTGCAGCATCCAGAACCTAAACACATATGCAGCAAGTCTATTCTTATCGTTATTAATTGTGATACGTTTATTTTTCAATGCTTAAAGTTTTATAGATGTTTTATGGCACTAGAAATATTCTTAGCAAAAACAAGATAGTATCTACGGTGGCATAAAGGGGACATAGAATTTTCTTATTTGTTACGTGCGCACACGATAGCTTTTACGTGGCCACGCGATACTATTACGTGCGCACGTGATAGCAATTACGTGCGCACGCGGATATGTATTCCGCATTTGGACCCTGACCGGGATCCTCGGATGAATAGTTCGACGCCCCGTGTATGTGTCTAGAGCCTACAGTGGTTAGGGGCAAGTGTTGTTTTTTTTAAATCACTCGGCCACGGAGGCCCTTAAATGATCTATAAAAGAAAATAAGAAGACCATTACACACTATTCTGTTTCCATCAGAAATATATGTATAAAAAATTGTCATTCTCTCAGATCCGCCATTGAAAAAGCACTTAAAACATGCATGAGTTCCTGAAATAATCCGGGTTATGCCATAATTATGGAATATCGGGCCACTTAGAATCGGGCGAGACGCGACATTCCGATAAGACACGAAGCGAGACACGATATTGTAACACAAGATCTCGCAATGTCGAAGTATCCCGTACCACGAGATTTCCGAAATGAATAAATTTTTACTTCTTTAGATAGGGCAAGTATGAATTTATTAATATTCAAATAATGATTTCTATGAAGTAAGATGCTTGTAAGCGATAAATGTAAAATAATGCGTCATGAAAGTAGATAAATGTAAACAAAGTAGTATTTTGACTTCAATACAAATTCTAAATCACTTCAACTGTACAAACTGCAAAAAAGCAGCAGATGAAACAATGCTTCAGGTAATTAGCCAATGAGTAACTTTTTGGAGCTATAAGATAAAAAACTTTTAAAGAATACAAATAATAGCATTTCTCTGGCATAATGGGCCTTTACGTGATTTTATGTAGACTATAAATGGACTACTACTTAACGGTATATGACCTGGAATCAATTTCTTGTCTCGCGTCGACGAACGAGATGAGCAGCGAGACGCGAGATTTCGCTAGACGCGAGATTTCGACGAGATGCAGAACGAGTCACGATATTATATCATTCAATATCAACCGATTTACGGTGTTTCGTTTGGACATAAGTAACATTTTTTGTCGAGACTCCCTGAACAGCTATGCACAATGGTACAAAAGTGAAATTGAGATGGTACGATGATTAAAACACGATGGCACGATGGTGAAATCACGATGATGTGATGACACGATGGAGAAAATAATATCGCGTTTTCATCATCATACCATCGCAGTTTCATCATACCGTACCATCGTATTTTCACCATCGTAACATCGTCTTTCACCATAGTACGATCACGTTTTCATCATCGAGCCTTCGTTGTTTCACCATCGTACAATTGTTGTTTTACTATCGCACAATCGTTGTTTCACGTTCGTACCATTGTGTTTTCACCGTCGCACCATGGCGTTTCATCAACGTACCATCGTGCTTTCGCGCTGTCACCATTGTACCATCGTGAACGGGGATTTAGTATGTTTCAATGTACGCCTTCAGGTTAAGCCAATCAATTTTTTGAATTAGAGATATTATAATTAATAGTTCACTTAAAGTTTTCATCAAGAAAGCATAAGCAAACCTATTGATGATTACACTTGACATGGGGTGAAACGGCGAACCTCGATTCTAAAAAAAAACTTCTGCCGTGGAGAAATATATGACAAATAATTCATAAAAAAGACATGAGACAAATGTGCTTTATTGTCCCTTACAAACACATGAGACAAATGTGCTTTCTTGTCCCTTAAAAAACTTGTTTGGAGCACATTTGTCACACAAATGAGTTTTTTGGGGTAAACATTTGAGGTCCCATTTGTCTCATGTGGGACAAATGCGACCGCATCGGTCTTACGTAAGACAAATGTGCTCCGAGACAAATGTGCTCCTACAGAGCTCCTCTGGGGACAAAAAAGCCTAAAAACATAAAATTTGGAATCTTACTTAGATAAAGGAAAGTTCTTACAATGTAAAGATATGCAAAGGATGATTAAACAACTATACTCAAAATTAAATTGAATATTGATTTTTTTAGCAATTCTTAGCTCAAGTAGCATGAAAAGGAGATTTTTAGATTGTTTGCACAATAAAATTGTAATTCTGAAAAACAAACGTTGAGAGGGAAGGGTGTGTAAATATGCACACTTGTTGTTGCTCAAAGAATACATCAAACCGTACACAAATCCCGGAAAATATTTTTAAATCCCATCATGTCAAAAACCTCAGTGGAGTCCCTTTCAGAGTAGATATTTGAAGAAATATGGAATTTGTTAAATACTTAAAAGGTAAAGGGCATCAGATGTTACTTCAAAGTACGCTTATGTCAAATTTAAGTGACCTTAGTGTGAATTTATATGGATATTTGTATGAATTTATAATTATGACCTTGTATAAATATAAATTATGATATTTTTAAATGGAATGTGAGGTTATTTATTCTAACCATATTCAAACTATGTTATAACCAAATCTTCATACCTTTTAAATACAAATACAACCACTAACAAGACTTGAAAAAACATATGAATACATTGCTTTGCTAAGTTATAATATTGGCAAGAGAATGTGGTACAAGGGCTTCTTAAGTGGCAATTTAAAAAAAAAAGAATTATTTGTGAGGACTAAGCATGTTCTTTATCTCACTTACTGTTATGGTCGACCATATGATAATCGGCTTGCATATCCGGGATTGTAAGACATTGGTTTTTATCGTGGTCGAGGAAATGAAACAGCTTGGTAGCAACTTCCGGCGCATGCGCTAAACTAGTCGCGGTGTATTCCGCCTCTGTTACACATGTGTCGTCTGCAAAACAATGCGACATGTCAATTTTGTTCAGTATCAGTATCAATGTTGCATTTTTTTTTCATTATCCCTCATGTATAGACTCAATCAAACCGAGACTGCTTTCGATGGATCACTCTTTTACCAGTTATTAAAATATGCTACAGGGTACCACATAATAACCATACGGCAATGATTAATAAAGAAAACAAATTTTGTTCATGACGGTGAAGTGATATTTGCAGTAACTTATAAAAACATACTACGCCAACTGCATTCGACTACATTAAAGCGGTCTTTGAAGTTTTTAAAAATTAATTGTGTTACTTAAAGATATTTCGTTTCATCGTTTCATATCATTTTTATATCAAAAGTATTAAAGTGAAAGACGATAAAAACATAAACAATAAGGAAACCCCTTCGTTCCTTAAAATAAGAAGATCGGGAATTGATCGTCTGCTTTACTAATTTACATATAGAAATCGGGCCGGTAAAATAGGCATCAGCCAGAGATGTTATATTAAAATCGTTTAGCTTGTGTTTGTGGTATTTTAGTTTTAACTATTTGTCATTTTCATTGAATGGCACTACTGTGTCACATTGAAGGTTCCATGATATCCACCGTATGAACTGCGGATGTTTCTAAATTCAAAATTTTACCATTTCATGTTTCAATGTTGAATTCTGTTTAAGCCGGTGCTAGGGGGCGTGGACGGTAGTTTGCACTTAACAGAACCGTCCATGAACACGCTCAGTAAAACCGAGTCTGTCAAATTTTTAATTTTGCCGTTTGGAGCTTTAATTCTTTTGGGATTTTTGTTTTCTCCATTTTAATGATATGATGCAGTTTTTTTTTTCAAAGTAAAATTATTGAAATAATTAGTTTGAAACAACACATGTAGTATTGTTTTTCCAACAAAATATAAAAGCTGAAGACCGCTTTAAATGAATAGAACAACATACACAAGCCAACGTGTTAATACTTACTATCTGCATCCGCTCTTAAAGCTATTATGTCCCATTCGCTTTCGGTAACTATGCCATCCTGAGGGCTGTGATCCAACCTTGCAAATGCTTTGTCTACAACCACTTTTAAGTCATGACCATGTGGCAACACAACCTGGCTGAAATACATCGTTCCCATTAATTGAATCTGATGCATATTTAATTTCGATTGTCCAGATTTAAAAACGTTCATTATTGTAACATATGTACCTCATTTAACGGTTCAATAGCCAACATTTCAACTGTCTCAAATAAGTTTATTTTTTATTTCTTAGATCGAAACTACGTACTCGGCTTTGCTCTGATAAGTACGTTAATAAGACTTTTTGAAGTTGACCGAGGTGTTCCGAATGAGGAATATCTGTTTTTTTCTTTTGTAACAATAACGTGCGCATCATCGCATTCACCTAAGATGTTAACTATATAATTATGTTATTGTAGAATCTGATGATTTTGTATCGTAAACCTTTTCCAAAACTTACAAACTTTAAAATACATTTTCAAATTTCATGGACGTTAGGCGAGAAAAAAATTAACATATTACCTATAAGACAGCCCAACAACGCTTAGGAGCAACAGAAAGAGCATTTTACTGGATCTAAAATACAGAAATCAGTGCAAAAATATATACATGTATATCAAACTTAACTTAATATAAATTAAAAAAAAAAACGTTATTCTATTTCATCAATAGAATTTGGCATAACATTCTTAAGCTTTTAATACGTAATTGTATAAAATGTGTCGAGAAATACCAAATAGAGCTACTGACCTCGGTGTGTTTATGCAAGTCCTGTATACTGTACTATCAGAACATGTCTAAAGTAGCACTCTTTTTATACTACCAGGATTTCTTGACGTGTGACACGAACGACACGAAATATTTGATAAAACCTACAAGTAACCTTAAAGGTCTCTGACACGGCGCAAAAATTCCAAATATTATCAGTCTATTTAATGTAATAAAGCCTTAAAGGCCCATTATGCCCGAGAATTTTTTCCTTTTTATTTCACAATTTTTTTTATTTTCGGTATTCTTTTATAGTTTCCAAAACGTTTCTCATTGGCTAATTACCTGAAATATCTTTTTCTGTTACTTATTGGCATTTAGTACATATATAGTGATTTTATATTTTGCATGGCAGTCAAAATACTAGTACATTGGTTACATTCTGCTATTTTCTTAAGACAACAAGCATCTCTCATGCTCTAAAAGCATTATATAGACATTCTAAAACTCATGTTTGACCTTTCTAAAAAAAGTGAATATTCATTTATCCTCAGAGGCATAATGTGCCTTTAGCCTGCTTGAACGAAATAGTGACCAGTATTAGGCCAAGTTAACCAAGTCTGACCAGGGTCTATACTTCTGGCTGACTCACTTTAAATTTTCATCTATTTATCCCTAAAATTGAAAATGGACAAATTCAACATTTCAACAGGAAGCTTGATAAAAGAAAGTGAATAATGCTCTTGAAATGAGTAGATCTCAGTGATTATAGATCTTGAAGCGTGTAATGTTCAGCGAGTTTGCTCAGTGAAAATGATCATGTAGCGAGCATTGCTCAGTGATTATTGATCTTGAAGCGTGTAGTGTTCAACGAGTTTGCTCAGTGAAAATGATCATGTAGCGAGCATTGCTCAGTGATAATTGATCTTGAAGCGAGTATTGTTCAGTGAATAATGATCATGTAGCTAGTATTGTTCAGTGATTAGTGCTATTTAAGCGAGTTGACCAGTGAATATTGATCATGTAGCGAACATTTATCAGTGATAATTGATCTTGAAGCGTGTAGTGTTCAGTGAATAATGATCATGAAGGAAGTCTTTCTCACTGATAATTGATCTTGAAGCGTGTAGTGGTCTGTAACACCGCACTTTGGGGTCAAACGCACTTTGGCGTCAAAATCGAGAAATTGACCCCAAATTGCGTTAATATGCTACATGTCAACGCACTTTGTGTTCCAGAGGTCTAAAGGTGTTATCTGAGTTCTGCTTAAATACTGAATACTGACTTATTTTCGATCTGCGACATTGAAATATTTGAGGTGGAGTTCAAGATGGCGCTCAATACTTTGATAAAAGTTTCATTAATTTTACCACTTGAAATATCCAAAAATTGTGTTCATATAACAAAATTACGGTGGCATAAAAGTGAAATTTACATTTTTTAATTTAAGTTTTGCATACATATTTTTTTCAGTTTTGCATTCATATTTTTTTTTAGTTTTGCATTCATATTTTTATCGTAGTTTTTCGTACATATTTTATTTTTTGTTTTTCGTACATATTTTAGCCAATCGAAACAGCCTTCACATCTCATAACAGCCCATAGTTGAGTATAAAACTAGCACAGTGATTTGGTCACATTTCGGCCAATTTTTGGAATCGTTTTTGGCCGCGCAAGTCTGGTTTCGGCCGACCTTTTTCGGCCCATTTTTTAAATCATGACATATGTATTTTTTTATAATTATTGTTTTTTTTAATTATATATACTATAAAATGAGCGTCTATTTGGAAAGGGCTGTTGATTGGTGATCAGTTATTATTCCATGAATATGCACCACTCAACCTCACCCCTGAGAATAGCGCGGGGGGCATTGACTTTAAACCAAGCCGACCACTGGTAAAATCTTCGCCCTGCGGGGGATATTCAGATAATAAAATTCCTGCCTTATGCCTCGGAACAGAGCAGACATCAAAACACGATTCTTTTTTAACCTGCAATCCCCTGGGGGCAAGGGAAGTGGTTACAAATGACCGGTGTATTACAATAATGCACAATAAAAGGTCCTTATGTTCCACTGATTTAGAAAAATATATATATTTATATATATATATAAATATATCTCTGAGTACTCTTGAGTTTTGGTGTTCGTTTTTCTATTATCGGTTGTCGTCTTCGAACTCTGTTATAGGTTCTCGCCGTATGTCAGTTCCTCTATAATTGGTCGTGACTTTCGTTCTTCTGTTATCTGTTCTGTTCGCATTTCTCTGCTGTCAGTTTCTCCTGTTATGTCGTGACTTTTGTTCTTCTATTGGTCTTCGTCGCAGTTCTCTTGTTGTCAGTTCTTCTGTCGTCACATTCGCTCTTCTTTTTTTTGTCAATTTTTCTGTCATTGGATTTCGTCTCTGTTATCGACCCCCGTCTCCATACTTCTGTCATCAAACCTCGTTTCTATTTTTCTGTCATCAGTTTTCTGTTATCCATCTTCGCCTCCGTTGTCTTTTTTTCAGTTCTTCTGTTATCGAGCCCCGTCTCTGTTGTTTTTTTAGTTCTTCTGATATCGAGCCCCGTCTCCGTTGTCTTGTTGTCAGTTCTTCTGTTATCGGTCGGTGTCTCTGTGTTCGCTTATTGTCAGTTCTTTGCTTATCGGTTTCTGTCCTGTTATTTTGTTATCAGTTAGCTTGTTGTCACTTCTTCTATTATCGGTACCTGTCTCTGCTCGCTTGTTGTTAGTTCATGTCTCCGTTCTTCCTTCTGTTATCGGTAGTCGACTTCGGTCTTGTACTTTCGGAACTTGTTTCCTGCTTCGTTAAGGTCTTTTCTTGTTTCTATCGTTCGAAGTATATATTCGCTTGTTGCCAGTACTTCTGTTATCGGTCTCTGTCTCTATTAGCGGTCCTTGTTTCTGTTCGCTTGTTGTCAGTTCCTGTCTCCATTCTGCCTTCTGTTAGCGGTCCTCGTTTCTGTTCGCTTGTTGTCAGTTCTTGTCTCCGTTCTTCCTTCTGTTAGCGGTCCTCGTTTCTGTTCGCTTGTTGTCAGTTCTTGTCTCCGGTCTTCCTTCAGTTATCGGACGTCGTCTTCGGTCTTGTACTTTCGGTACTTGTTTCCTGCTCCGTTAAGGTCTTTTCTTGTTTCTATCGTTGCCGTCATTCTGTGTCTTTGTCCTGGTTTTGTCAGTCTTGTAGTCATTTATTCGTTCAGTGGAGTAGCGGGGATCGAACTCACGACCCCTTGATTTGTAGGCAGATAGTGTTACCACTGCACCATTGCGCCCGCTCTGAATAATAACCATTTTTGAAAATCCTTTATACATAAAATACTATTTCAATGGCTAACAAAAGGTGTATTACAATTATATTTTAACGCCTCTACTATGTAGCCAACCCACGTGACTTTTATATATGGTCAAAGAAAGTTAACTCTTTTTTTTACAAGTAATATTAATTTTGTATAGATAACTTTGCTGTTACTTTAAGATATCCTGGAAATTTATTGGAGGGTACCCGGAATGATGTGATAATCTTCTTGTAGTATTTTCTCAAAACCGTGACTGAAATCCAAAATTTTCGAGAGCCGCCATGGTATAGCAAACACACGTAGCAATCTCCCGGTTTCAGACATTTTATGACTGGATGAAAATATGGTGTTGTTATTGTTGTTGTTGTTTTTAACTTTAACTTTAAATTTCAAATTAAATAGTCACTTATTTTTAAACAAGATGGTAAACTTAGATATGCCCAAATTTTATCAAGAGCAGTTTTGCATGTGGAAGGAAGGAATTTTTTAGACTGTAAAAATAAAACAAACAAAAAATTAAAAGACGATATTACCTGATTGGAAATTAAGATGAATAGAAGTAAGTTTTCTTCTTTTTATTACTTTTGACATTTAAGTTACGTATTTATCAATTTCAGCTTTGCTTTTCTCAAACAGCATGACATTGTCAGAATTGTCATCAAAAATAAAATTGAGGTACCACATGGGGAAAATCTTAAGAAAGTGGTTTTGTCATTGAAAAGCGTGAAATTATATTTTCATAATTTTTACAGTTAAATTATCAAATATAATTTTCACGGATAAATCAGTAATCCATTTAAAGGATAAAATAAAATAAAACTATAAAACTTATATTAGTGAAAGTCATATCTGCTAAAAATGTAAACGTCATCGTTACTTCCGCAGTAGCACAGCCGGTTAAGCGATTGACTGATGTGTGAGAGGTCTATAGTTCGATTCCTACTGTTGCCATTTTTTTAAACCTGTTTTTTGGGGGTTTTTTTATTTGGGGGGGGGGCGCAGTAAAAATTTTAAACATTTTTTGTCTCGGTTTGTGTTGTGTTTATGGTAATGAAATGACATTTTTTGACATTTCAATCTTTTTTTAAATATTTATTTTAAACCATAATAAGTGCAAAATATATGAAAACAAAATGAACAACTTAAAAAAATCATAGCTACAAATAATGCTGAAAATTACGGAACACCTGAGGTGACATTTTCCACATTTTTCTCCCTAAATTGAATTCGATTTTACGGGATAATAATTCCCAATTAGAAATATTATTTCGTTTTAACGAAATATAAAATCTTAATTACGAAATATTGATATTTAAAACATAATAAACATAAATTTTCTCTGACCCCAAAGTGCTGTCGTTTGCCTGATGTTAAAAATGCATATGTGCCTGTTTAACGCACTTTGGGGTCGAAATTGGACCCCAAAGAGTGTCACGAACTCTGGGATCGGACCCCAAAGTACGTAAAAACGTGTTTGACCCCAAAGTGCGGTGTTACAGTGCTCAGTGAATAATGATCATGTAGTGAGTCTTTGTTAGTGATCATTGATTTTGAAGCTTGTAGTGCTCAGTGAATAATGATCATGTAGTGAGTCTTTCTCAGTGATAATTGATCTTGAAGCGTATAGTGTTCAGTGAATAATGCTCATGGGGTGAGTATTGCTCAATGATTATTGATTTTGAAGCGTGTAGACCTCAGTGAATAATGCTCCCGCGGTGAGTATTTCTCAGTGATTATTGATCTTGAAGCTTGAAGTGTTCAGTGATTAATGATCATGTAGTGAGTCTTTGTCAGTGATTATTGGTCCTGAAAAGAGTAGTGCTCAGTGAATAATGATCATAAGTGAGTCTTTCTCAGTGATCTTGAAGCGTGTAGTGTTCAGTGAATAATGATCATTAGTGAGTATTGCTCAGTGATCATTGATCTTGAAGCGTGTAGTGTTCATTGAATTATGATCATTAGTGAGTCTTTGTCGGTGATTATTGATCTTGAAACTTGAAGTGTTCAGTGAATAATGATCATGTAGTGAGTATTGCTCAGTGATCATTGATCTTGAAGCGTGTAGAGCTCAGTGAATAATGATCAGGTAGTGAGTCTTTTTTTCAGTGATTATTAATCTTGAAGCGCGTAGAGCTCAGTGAATAATGATCATGTAATGAGTCTTTTTCAGTGATTACTGATCTTGAAGCGTGTAGTGTTCAGTGAATAATGCTCATGCGGTGAGTCTTTTTCAGTGATTATTGATCTTGAAGCTTGAAGTGCTCAGTGAATAATGCTCATGTAGTGAGTCTTTCTCAGTGATTATTGATTTTGAAGCGAGTAGTGCATTGTGATAACTTAACTTAAAATAAGGCTAAGTTATCCCTAATCAGCAAAAAAATAAAACAAAACCTTATTAGACTTTTGATACTCTGAATAATGAATCTAAACAATCGTATTTGGAGAATATTAACTAAAATTTAAAACTCCAAATTAGGAGAATAAAAGTCTAATAACGCCTTGTGTTCCTAATTAGAAGTAAAATAAGTAGGAAAATTAAATAAAATTAATTTTTAATTAATGAAGTACACTGTTTAAAAACCAATTGGAGATACAAAGTTGAAATTAGGTATTTCAATTTAGCTCCTTATTATGACTTACAAAGTCATTTTAAGATTTTATTTCTAAATTAGTATATGAAAATTTTAACTATAATTTTATTTCTGCTAATTAGGCTTTAAAATCTCCTTATTGACAGTAACAAAGTCGTAATAAGGCTTATAAGTTCTAATAAGGAGTTAAAAGAGGAGTAAGAATGTTTTAATTGCGTTTTTATTATTCCTTTTTATGAGTACAAAGTCCTTATTAGACTTTTATAATTTCTAATCAAAAGTGAAAAGTCCTTATTAGGCTTTAAAATCTAAATTTTCGACCGTGCGACCACATACACGCATCGAGGACATGTTGAAAGAAAAGTGACCGTGCGACCACATACACGCATCGAGAAAAGTGACCGTGCGACAACATACATGTACACGCATCACAGGATTCCCCTTCTCCTACAAGAAAGGGACATATAATTTCAAAGCAGTGTGCCAAGTCCATTAATTATATGTAATTTTATATTACATGAAAATGTAAAGAATAACCCTATGTCTATAATTGTCCATGAACTCAACACTGAATGACATAATAGATAAGACTTACTAACATACATAGGATATTAAATGTTCACTTGATAATTGCCCTATTTATAGTGATCTTCTGTCAGAATGTTAGCCACTTTCGACATTTTGGGATATTTCGTATCGAAACTACATCCAAAATGATGAGAAAAATGTTCTACGTGGCATAGCATTCTTTGATTTTTGAAAAAACGATATTTATTAAAGCTTTATGTCTGTACGAAATTAAATTACATTTTTTACGAAACCCATTTGGAAAATACAAAATATTATTACATTCTTTTTATGAAAAATGTGTCACGGATGTCACTTTAGGAGCACCGTAGTTTGTGTTTGATGCGCTAGATTTTTCTTTTCATTTCATTTTTTTCTTCTGTTCTTTTTGTAGGACGACTGTAGAAACAAGTTAAAACATGGAACACAAACCAATAGATAAGAAGTGTTCTGTTTAAGTAAAGCAAAAACAAAATAAGCCGCGTCATGACAAAACCAACATAATGGGTTTGCGACCAGCATGGATCCAGACCAGCCTGCGCATCCGCGCAGTCTGATCAGGGCTATCAGTTTCTCTACTTGTTATAGAGTTTGTAAGCGAACAGCATGGATCCTGATCAGACTGCGCAGATGCGCAGGCTGGTCTTGATCCATGCTGGTAGCAAACCCATTATGTTGGTTTTGTCATGACGCGGCTCAAATCCGCGTCGTTTATATAGGTCCCTACTTACAGACATCGGGCAAACGTCATTATTAATAGGTTAAGGTATGCTCCGGATAATGGTGCTTTTAACGAAAATTCATCAGTTTTAATACAGACAGAACAAATCGCCACAAAGACTTACGCCTATGCATGGTGGACATCTGGCGGCTATGAGAGAGCATTATATATTACCTTTAATCAGACCACCTAAGCTATTGGCCAATCCGTAAAAGAAATTAATCAAAAGGTAGATAAGTGTGGGGTCTACAAAGGAGTGATTTTTTTTCAAGAACATTAGATATATATACAAACAGGCAAACTCCCGTGACATGCGAGCATCTTGGGGGGGGGGGGCATGTTTAATTAGCAAACAACCCGCAACAAAATCAAACGAATGGGTAGATCGTCAAAAACTCCAGTTAAAAAGAATTTAACAAAGATAAGTAAAATTTAAATATTAGAAAGCAGTCAAAACAGAAAAGTCGTAATGTTTATGAAATTACAAAGTCGGATTACAATTTCCTCATAAAAACCACGTGACCCAAAGGACACTTATTTGAAATTATGTATGTTAACATAACAGTTTTTTAATGGGTTTTTTTATTATTATTTTTTAATTAAATTTGCATAGCTGTAAACTATAAAACATTTATTTAACATATTTTTAATCACTCTTTCAGACAGTGACAAGAAAACATGTCTTTGCCATGTTGATCAAATTGACAAATCATAGAAGCAATCCACTGCAAAATGAACGATATCTAAAAGCTATTATATAAACCGATTTTAGATTTAATGTCACAGATGTCATTGACAAATACCACGATTTTAAGTGACACAATTTGATTAAAATCAGTCCCTAATGCCGCTACACTATATATAAAGTTTTAGACAATCTGAACTTTGAGTCAGATTGGAAGCGCGTCCTATTTATCGAACTACGTTGAACTCTGAATAATATTCAGGAAAACTGGGACTTGCAATATTAGAACTTTTAGTGCATATATACTGGAATGCATCAAACTCATGAAATTGCAATACAAAATATGGTTCGCTCCAGTTTTGAAGCCGCCATTTTAACCAATTAACAGATCCAAACATATTTATTCTTAAAAAAGTAATAAAATATCATAAAATAGATTGATGAAAAGAATATCTTAAAAATTATAGGTATACAGTTGTAGAATGCATGGCCTTAAATGTGTCTTTTAAAAAGTTTAATTTAAATCGATTTTTTTTGTCGCATAGAATGCGTAATCTTTTGAAGGTGGCCTTTGAGTGTAAAATCTATCAAAAAAAAAAAGAAAGAAAGAAGATACATTGTAATCATTGGGTTAGATAGAGGATAGGGAAAAGCCAACCCGTGTGTGATCGGTTCCATCTGGACTTGGCACGTTCCAAATGTCACCGGCTAAAGGCTCGTTTCCGATGGAACCGGTCGTCCAATGGTTTGGATTTCTCAATCCTCTATCTTACGCAATGATTGATTATTTTTCTCACTCACATGAACACAAAAAAAACTAAATATAAAAACCAGTTACAAACTCGTTGCAAAAGTTGGGAAGGGCTTAGGCGTTTGACGTCTTATTATTGACAATCACCAGCATTTAATTAGTTGCCAAAAAAAAATAACAACAACAAGAAACAAAAAAAAAATCTGATCCAGTTAATGTGTCATAACATTCAATTCAATATTACATAATATAAATCCGTGATTCAATGAAAGCATGGTCTTTCAAATAAAAATTCTACTTGAAAAATCCTGATAAAAGTAAATTCAAATGAGATTCGTCATCAAGAAACAATTAAGGTTAACATAAAAACATCAATGTTAAACGTGGAAAATGTCACAATATTACTAAATAGTAAAAAAATAAGTAGTCCTCTGCAAATTCTAAGACCCTTTAATAATACTGAACAGCCTTCTTCAAGACTAGTGTATTATTGAAGTAATGCTATATCACAGATATACTTGTCCACCAACGTCCTTTGGATGACTTGTTACTTCTACTTCTAAGTTGGTATCGTCTGTAAATCCGCTGTGCAGGCATCAGCGACGAGTGGTGCCATTAAAAATATGGGCTAAAAACCTGTCCCCTATGTGCGGCACCAGGCGTCTTTCAATTAAAAGAAGAAACATAATGAGACTTAACCTTCATGAAAGTGCATGAAATCAATATATGATACTTTTGTAACATTTGATACCTCCCCTGATGAATAAAACATGTGTAGTTAATGTCTAATGTTTTAAATTCATGCGTGACTCATGCGTGCGCAGAAATGGTTAGACAGACAACGGACATACAGACAGACAGACAGGCATACATTGATTGCATGTGTGCTCTGAAACTGAAATATTAAGTTTCTGCGTGCAATCATACATGTATTTCATGAATTGCACGTGTTACATGACATTGTGTTACAAAAATCCGGAAATGGTACGGTTCTTCGGCGCTGACCAAAATGAAGGGGAGACCACTACGGTAGTTCCCTATTTAATTATATTACGTCAAGCACGGGAATTAAAAAGAAGCGAAACAAAAAGTGGAATTTGGTGCACAAAAAGTAATTTTTATCAGTATTTTGTTATGAATTGTGCGAATAATTCTTGTATAATCACGTGTACTGTTTAATGATAATAAACAACGGATGTCTAAATCAATTGACATTGAAAACTTATTTCTTTTAACATTTGATCAAAAAGGTTTCGCCCCAAATTAAAAATCGTGGAATTCATCATAAAGAATCAGCTTTTTTTTAAAAAAAATGACTTAATTTTTTCTTGTCCTATTTAAGATATTTTTCTGAAACAAAAAAAAGTTTAATTTTTTGGCGCGTAATTTGGGATTAAACCCCCCCCCCCTAAAAACCATGGACGTTCCGGTGTTTACAGTTTAATGTAAATTGGCTAACTTGTTATCCAATC
Source organism: Ruditapes philippinarum (assembly GCF_026571515.1). NCBI lineage: Eukaryota > Metazoa > Mollusca > Bivalvia > Venerida > Veneridae > Ruditapes > Ruditapes philippinarum. The sequence goes on along the minus strand of NW_026854498.1, from coordinate 24,755 downwards.
GCTACGCTGAGATAATACACAGTCACTGGTTGACCTGGTTTGCACAAAAGAACACGTGCTTATGTTTGTGATACTGTTTGTGAGCAGTTGACCTAGCAATGAATGGAAAAGGTGTGGCTAAATGTTCCGCTACGAAAAACCGGAAAGGTCCATTACCGACTCTGAAACCCTCCTACCTCTCCAAAACAATGTAAATTGGAGTTAGGGCCCCCACGATTACACGTTTAAACGGGTTCGTTTCGATTTTCTTTCATAAACGTTTACGATATTGTTTACCTTTTAATCGAAATGACCATATTGTCTTACGAAATTTCTCAATCATTGCCTGTTATCATGGATTTTATCAATTCTAGTGGTTTATTCCAAAGTAAAAAAACGGAAAATAGGTGTTTACAACCCTCCACACAGCATTACGGTGCAAAATTGCTCATGACATAATACATTTTTGGTAAAAAAGGGGGTTACAATGCAAAAATGTGTGCTGACTCAATGGTGATGAGCCCTGCACATTCTTTATTTGTACATGTATTAAAAATAGAAAGAAAGACATCATTTGGCGACCTAAATACATGGTGTGTATAGTATATAGAGGTACCACCGTTTAAACGGTGTCGTTTCGGTTCTTAGCAATCGTGTAAACGTTTACAAAAAAATGTAAATGTGAAGCCTTAATTGCAGTAATTTAAATTTAGAATTGTTTTAATTTTTGATATATGCTCCTTCATTCCCGAAAAAGTATGAAATAATACATATAATTACTTATGGTGTGCAATAATATGGTATATATAGTAGTCTATATATAATATAATGTAATATACATCTACAAACAGCAATTTTATTGTAAAACCCTATTAAAATGGAACAATTCAAATTTAAGTCACTTTTGCTCATTTCGTCTAAAATCCCACTTTCGTATTTTAGGCAAACCCCTCCATCAGGGTTCCCACGGTCAGGGAAAAAGTCAGGGAAAAATGATTTTTTTTTCAAGGTCAGGGAAAAGTCAGGGAATTTTGAAATTGGTCAGGGAAATATGAGAAATAAGCAAATGTCAGGGAAAAGTCAGGGAATTTTGTAGCAGAAAAATGTTGGTCAAACTGTAGGAAGCAAAATCAATCTAGGCTAAGGCATTTTCTTTGATTATCTTAGGTAATTTTATATTGATTTATCATTATGAGCATTTTTTTATTCTTGTAAATATCTTGCTCCAAAAAATATGCTTAAGTCTGAAACTTTTTGAAATCTTTTGTCAGTTCAAGAAACTTTATCTTAATAATGAAGAAAAAAATCTTCTAAAAATCTGTAAGTCCAAAGTTATCCAAACTTGGCAGGATTGTTCCTTTGGTAATGGGCTTCTAAATTTGTTAAAAGATTTTGATTCCGTGCAAGAATCTGGTTGTCATGGCAACCAAAAGAAATTATAAGAAATAAAACCTACTTCTAAAGACCCACAAGGCCTAGAGCTTAGATATTTTGCCAAAGGCATCATCTAATAGACCTCTAACAATTGACCCATGCTTGGGGTCCTTGATTTTTATTAAATGCAAATATAATAAAAACTTAAAGTATCTTACTGTCTGCTTAGGTACAAGGCTTAGAGCTTTGATATTTGGTATATAATATCATTTATGATTTATAGGTCCTCTACCAAAGTTGCTCAAATTTTGCCCATATTGTCAAAACTGGCCCACCCAAGGGATCATAGGTTTTCCTTATATGTTTATACATTTAGTAAAAATTAATTATCAATTATTGCACTATAATATGGCCTTTGTATCTTAACATTAGACACATCTGCACATTAATTTTCATATGTCATGCTGAAATATAACCCTTGACCCTGAAATTCACTAGATACAACTGCATTATGGCAAAGTTTTATTGTATAGAACAAAAAAAATCTACTTCTGTTATACTGATGCAGTGACTTAGCATTTCTTCACAAATGCAACCTTTTATATTTTGGCCCCTCCCTATACAAATCAGTGTAATCAATGGATGATTGACTAAAATAGGCATGCATTTTACTTGAATAAATGTTAGTAATCAATTAAAAGCTTTTGTTTTAACAAGAAACAATAAGACAGATAATGAAGTGGCTTCATGAAAAGCAAAATGTAGGCAAAGCTAATAATACTAGTATATATTAGAAATTATACAAAACTAGCTATGGTAGTTAGTATCTCAAAGTTTTGATTACACTGATTTATATGCTCAAGAATGAAAAATATTTGAGCATGATATATGTTATCAAATACTTTTCATTTTGGATAAATGTACTCATGCTAATTGAAAGTAAACTACACAAGTAACTAATGACAATTGTTGCTTATATTCATATACATGTATTCTGTATCTGAAATAATTTAAAATAAAGAAAGGGAGGAAAGAGGTTGGCTAATATAGGGAAGAGGAGGCCAGCATATAAAAAAATGTTTAATGCTCTAAAGATTGTGAAAACTTGACGCTGTTATTGGTCAGGGAAAAATGGTCTTGGTCAGGAAAAAGTCATGGAAAAGTCAGGGAATTTTGATTTCTCTTCTTTGTGGGAACCCTGTCCATAACTCAAGAAACAACAACATTTTTTCCACAAAAATTCAAAATCTTGGTACTCAGTGGTAGGAAATAACAATTGATTTCTCTAAATTAGGACTCTTATAGGATATGAGGCTGTTATTAGTCCCCTACCGGTTTACCGGAGGGGACTTTAGGTTTACCCTCCGTCCGTCTGTCCGTCTGTCCGTCCGTCCGTCCGTCCGTCAGTCCGTCCGTCCACAAAACTGGATCCCGTGATAACACAAAAAGTACTGAAAATATTTTAATGAAACTTGGTATATGGATAGATGGCAGTATGGAGATTATGCACGTCTTTTTCTTTTTTTCCTATGTTGAAAATTCTGGTTGCTATGGCAACAAATAGACTGAAAATATGGCAAATTTTACACATAACCTGGATCCCGCAATAACGCAAAAAGTACTGAAATTTTTTTAATGAAACTTGATATATGGATAGATGGCAGTATGGAGATTATGCACGTCTTTTTCTTTTTTTCCTATGCTGAAAATTCTGGTTGCTATGGCAACAAATAGACTGAAAATATGGCAGATTTTACACATAACCTGGATCCAGTGATAACGCAAAAAGTATTGAAAATATTTTTATGAAACTTGACATATCGGTAGATGGCAGTATGGAAATTATACACATCCTTTTCTTATCTTCCTGTGTTGAAAATTCTGGTTGCTATGGCAACAAATAGACTGAATTTCAAGATTTCTGATTCTAGTTTTTAAGTTTTTTCACTATAAGTTCTTTATTTCTTAAGGTATTTTCTTCAAACTTTAAAAATAAGTTGCTAGTCATCAACCACATCATATGTGACAAAGTTTACAACTCTAGCACAAAATTTATCAGAATTACCTCCCTTGAACTTAAAATTTTCATGAAAAAAAAACATTGTTTTTTTTTTAATAACTTCTTTTTTTCTGAACGTATCTACTTCAAACTTCATATAAATGTTTCTTATTATCACTCAACATTTGAGAGTGTTCAATACTCTAGCAAGACTATTTCCAAAATTATGCCCCTTTTGAACTTAGACTTTTTTTTGAGAAATTGGTAATTTTTACTCCAACTTCTTCAATCATGATAGAATTTTCTTCAAACTCCCATATCATTATAATATGACAAGGTTTATAAATCTAGCATCCATATTTCCAGAATTATCTCCTCCTTAAACTTTTAATTTTTCCTATTTGTTCTTTTAACTTTCTTTTACTTCAATTTCAAAATAAAAATTCAATATTCAGACCTTCATTACTAATTGTTCTTTGTTACACTCACATCATGTATGACATCGTTACCTCCTTTTTTTTTAAATTTTGCTTTTAAAATGTTATATTTTGATAACAGGGATGTTTAAAAAATAACTTTAGACTGTCCTTCAGTCCGTATGTCTGTCTGTTCACTGTGAGAACTTTTTCAACAAATTTACTTAAAATAGAACATAAGTGAATGGCCAATGGCCCTTCAGAATGTTGCTTGGGCTCTTACCGGTAGGGGACTTATGGATTGCTTGCAATACTATGATAATTGCTTGTTAAAATAATTTCAAGTTTATAAGAAGATATATAATCACCAAGTCACTGCAAACTTGTGTAAGTCATCAGATATGACTGCTGGGTTTTTGTGAAAAAATTACCATAAGAACTCAATAACAGGACCGCAGATTGCGGCGTATATTTTCGACCGTGTAGCGGTTTTTAAAAATGTTTCTGCTACATCTAAATATCTTTTAGTATCATACGAGTGTATGGACTCAAAAAATATATTATCAATTGAACCCAATCTGTCTCTTTTAAAACTTGTCAAATTTTACAGTATTAAAAAAAAAAAGACAAGGAGTGACATCAACCATTCGCCGCAACATTTTCCGCATGAGTTTTTCCACTTTGGCTACAATTGATTACTATTTTTTCAGAATTATGTTCCCGTTATTTTTGTCAACTATAAGGTATCGTCCGGATATAACGTTAACGGTTTATTGTTTACACATGTTGACATGTATAGGCGGCATTATAACGGGCATATTCGTGAATTGATTTGTTAAAATTGAGAAAACGGACACTTTAGTAATATGGTCCAACTGATTTGGCCTAACTAAAAAAAGAATATTAAAACATGATCCATAGATAAATATTTTAGGCACTTATCTGGTATTCATAACTAGAAAAATTAAACAAAAATCAAGCATATCAAGGGGGATAACTTATGCCGAAAGTTGTGGTAAATGGCGGATGTCACTCCTTTTCTAATATACCATAATTTGACTGATTTTTAAATTAGTAGATTATATTAAATTGAGATTAGATAATTAAAGACCACCTGCTCACATAATATGAAAAGATATTCAAAGGTCGGACAAACAATATGTAAAGCCAGTACGGATTTGGATTTATGCGTCGCAAAATGCAGTCCTGTTCCAGAGTTCCTATGAAAATTAACCAACTGAAAGGTAGTCTATTCAAAATAAATGAATTATCTATTGTATTGTGCATTTAAATATGATAAGATTAGGCCACTCTTAAAAAATTATCTGTTTGCTATTGCCGGCCGACCCAGCGAAAATGCCCCGACTCAAAAGTTTTTTTCAGCTTAAAAAAATCAGATTTATTTTTATTTCCGCCAAATCAGCAAGGGCATTCCATCTAAAAAATTCCCTCGAAAACAAAAATAAAATTGGAGGAAAATCACACATTTAATATGTAAAGTAACGAGTGATCATTCATGAGGGCATTCTGTGCGTTACTATTTAAAGTATTTACATAAATAGCAACCAACCAGGGAAGGATATTTTCCTTACGTCACGCAGTACTGCATGCGCGCGGCAATTAAGTCGAATTAACTAATAATAGAACGTATCAAATTAAGGTGTGGAAACGGGATTAAAAATAATGTTTGTTCAGTTAATGAATATTTGTGAAGCATTTATATGGTCACTAGTTTACCATGTGGTAATTTTAATGTGCTTTGGAGTACATGTTTGTTTGTTTATGACTGCCGACACAGATTAAAAACTTAGCCCATGCAATAAAACATTTCTGGTAGCAGCGGGGATTCTGTCATAAAATTTACCGAAAAAATAATTATTTGGAAGCTGTGGTCATTTTATATGCATTATTGTTTTGATAGCAGACACAATTATTGCAAAATATCTTCAAGATCATAAAAATGTAAATAAAATATCACAATCAAAATCACAGATTTACATACGTCTAATTAAACTCCATGTCAAAATGCACTTACGATTAATAATATGTCAATAATTGACACGATAAATATCCAACATTTTTTACTTGAGCAATAATTAAACATGTGTAATCATTCCTTGACAAAAAGAAATGACAGTTTTTTTTCTGATATATAAAAAAGAGGTGGAAGTCGATTGAGTGTCGGCATTTCTTTGATGATTCGGCAACAACTACAGGTGTGTAAACATCAAAGATTCACAGAAATCTTCAGAAGAGCCGACCAGTCATTTGTCAGAGGTCATTTCGTGTGTAAATTTTGTATTTATATTTAACAATGGAAACATTATATTCCTTTTATCTATGGATGCTACTTTTTGCGCGAGTGTTTTTGTGTCTTTTAGCGCTATGGAATTTCAACAATCTGCGATAATTTTCGGGAACTAACAATGAAATATTTTAACGATCCGCCATTCAGAAATTATAGGAGACAAATCTTGCGTGTGTTATTTTTACAGACCTGTAATAAATTGAGTAATGATCATGCATCCATGAGAACGAAATGTCCTGGTGATCCACTATAATTTTTCCAGTTCGTACGGGAATTTAACGCAGGATTAGTTTATCACATTGGTAATTTGACCATGATTGAATTTATGTCTACATAGTCATTTTTTTTATTTCATGTTATGATTACTAGTGAGCATGTTTTTTATTGTTTTTGACTGTGTTTAACATGTTAGTTTTGCCGATGATGATAGTGTAGCCCAAATTTCCACAATCTGTTACAACGTACTAAGCGTATTAACTTATGTTCAGTAAAAATTATATAAAAAAAAAAAAAAGCCTACCTACCGACCCACTCCTTATAACTCTGGGTCGGCAATAGCAAACATATATATTATTAAGGATGGCCTTAAATTATTATTTGTGATAACTGTTATATCAAATCATCATATGAAACTATAACGCACCTTTTCCTGATGTGTCAAATTCTCAGTCCCATATTAAAGTAACTGCTGTGATGTTTGGTAACCTGGCAGGCAGATTTTGTTTTGCAGGTGTGAGTGTGTAGATTCACTAGTATGAAGATGGATGAAAATGAGGATGACTTTGAAGTTTTAGATCTTGGTGCTTTTAGACGGAACAAAAGTAGACTAGAGAACATCTTAGGAGATATTTCCAAACAATCTGCAGCCAAACAAGTTGTGATTGGGGGAGCTGCTGGATGGTAAATATACATTATGATCTTTAATCATCATCTTAGTGCAATAACTGAATAACTCTTATTAAATTTAGAAGAACTTAACTCGTTACTTCACTAAGGTGACACACACATTTATACATTAATGGAGAAAGAAAACATGCATTAACGGATAAAATCACAAGAGCACCTGTTTTATACTGTTTTTTTGCAAGGTTTTTGAATATGTGACTCAGGGTGTCATGTAAAATTTGCTTACTGCAATGTTTGGCCCATTTGTTTCATTATCAAAACATAACTGCCAAATGGTTATGACAAAGCACTAGCACATTGAAAGTGTTTTTTTCTTTTATACAAAAAAATAGATAAGGAAACACAGAATTACTGAATTAGAGGTATATATTCATGCAAGATAATAGATTAGCGTTTATGTATTTTTTTTTTCGCATTAAGATCTGCAGATGCCCTTTTATTAAATTCCTTGCACTGTGGGCTCGGGCTTTGAATAAGCCCTAATGCTTGTGCAGATTTTAATGCATGAAAAAGGTGAATTTTATAGATTAGAAAAGTGTAGTAATAAAGATTTTTTACATGGTTATGTGGCCCCAGTTATAAGTACATTTGTTAGGCAGGATTTTCATTTTGTAATTCTTTGTTTGACAGAATGAAAACTGTTGCTGTGTTTTGCAAAGTATTCTTTTTAATCTGGTATCAGTAGGTTTGTCCGTTATTCAGGGTATTAGTAGTGTTTGAAAAACCCTGGTCTTGTATGAGTTATCTTCAATAAGACAGATGTATATATTTGATAGGTCTGAGGCTGTTTTTTTTTTGTGTGGACAATAAACTTTTTTTCTGTACTTGAATCAATAAAATGTATATGTACTTTAAATAAATATAACATTTTCATGAATTAAGTAATGAACAAGCTAAAATGATTACTATATGTTTGAATTCCAGTGCATCTGGCTATCTGTTTGTGAAGGTTGGTAAATCAGTTGCCATCAGTATTGGAGCTTCACTTCTACTAATTAGGGTAATATATTATCACGATCATGTCCCATCCTTGAAGTTTGGCCACATTTATCCTTTCAAGTGTTTCACAGTGTTTTGCATTCAAATAATGACATACAAATCAGAACATATATACAATGTACTGCATTTTGAAGATTAACTGTATGAATAACTGAATAACAAATATGCTTGCTAAAACAGGCATGATTGTGGAATTTATAATGAAATTTAGCATACCATTGATTCAAATGATAGTGGGACTGCCCTGTTTGTACGGGTAATATTTTTGTAAGATGTTTTATATGCAATTTTTCATAAAATACAGAACTTGGAACATTGTGTTAGTTTTAGGGATAATAATTGGTACCCAAGACTCATCACTCTAGGGTTGATTATGTTGCGTAATTATATCCCTTCACTGTGAATAACTTTAAAGTGAGAAAATGTGGCCAAGCTGCTTTTTATGTCTCTAACAAATGTTTTTATGACCAAGCTTTATAACCTTCCTCACTTATTTTACAGGTTCTCAGGCTATTTGTTTATTAAAGTTGGCAAAATAGCTGCCTGCAGTTTAGGCACTACAGTGCTTCTTATACAGGTACTTGTTGTTCTTGTTCTGTTTCAATTTGCAAGTTACATGTTACGTAAATCAGTTACTAACTTCAAGGAGTGTGTTCCAATTTCTGCTGTTGTATGGGTTATATAAACAGCCAATGTATAATAACTGTTTGGTTTTATATTACCAACCAGTGTAAAATGACTGTACAGGATTATGTTACCAGTCACTGTAAGATGGTTTTAGGATTATATAATTACACTCTTTGTATGATGTTTGTAAGGTTACAGTGTAAGAAATTCGGATTTGAATTCACTAGTCTGGCCGGACTATCAGATTTGAATATTCACTAGCCCAAAAGACATTTCACTGTTCAAAACAGTTGTTCATATTGTCTCTGAAAATACAGTAGCCGGGTCGGGCTTGTTACTGTGAAAAGTTTGTAGCCCAAGGAAAAATTTAGAAGTCGGGCTATCAGACTACTACTGCTAATTTCGAACACTGAGGTTATATTCACCAACTTTGTTGATTGATGTAGGATTATATTACCGGCCACTGTTACACAGATATAGGGTTATTATACAAGTCACTGAAATACAGTTATAGGGTTATATTACCAGTCAATGATATACAGTTATAGGGTTATATTACCAGTCAATGATATACAGTTAAAGGGTTATATTTATTATTACCAGCACTGTAAAATGGTTGTAGGGTTATATTGTCACCCATTGTAAGATGGTTGTAGCATTATATTGCTATCAACTGTAAGATGAATATAGGATTATATTGCCATCAGCTGTTAAGACTGATGTAGGGTTATATAACCCCTCTTTGTAAGATGGTTATAGGGTTATATTACTAGCCATTGTAAGACAGTTGTAGGATTATATAGCCACAGTCTTAAAGATTAGTGAAGGGTTATATTAACAACCACTATAAGATGGTTGTGGGGTTATATTACCACCCACTGTTAGAACAATTGGTTTATACAGAATTTTATTTAGTTCTAACTATTAAACTTTTAACGTTTTTTTCGTAGTTTTCTACATTATTAATTTATAGCTTTCTGCTTGTTGGACCACAACTGTATTCTTAAAGCGGCCTTCAGTTTGAAAAACAATTATATGTATTAGCCTTCTTCAAAACAGCATCCAAGTGAGCTATTTATAACACTACAGTGATGTTTGTTGCTAAAAATAGAACAAATTGTCTGCTTTACTAATTTAAATATAGAGGGCGGACCAGTAGATTAGACCAGCTTTCTTCTTTTGATTTGACAATTATATGAAACAATCTATCTAAAAATAACATATATAACCTTTAAAAAAACTGAAGGCCGCTTTAAAATTTCCTAGTTTTTCTTTGTTTTCTATAGCTTTCTTCTCGTCAGAAAATCTGCTAGCACCTCATTCAAATCACTACAAAAAAACACATTTATGGTTTTAACAATGAGATAGATGATTTAAGGGGGAGCTTATAATGTCCGCCTGCTCAGTTCAATAAAGAGCATCAGTTTGGTTATCGAGGGGGTTGCTGCTTTGATCCTAAGACAAGGGATAATTTCTCTGTGACCCTTGACCTCTGACATTGAGTCTAATGGTCTTTCCACATTCATTCAGAAATTATATCGCGTTTATAGAAGGTCACATGCTGAGAAATTGGCAATTACTGGTTAGTTATCCAGGAAAGCAAGTAAGGTGGATCGACCTCCGAGATAAACCAAAAATGTTTTTTTACACTTATTAACGACCCTTTTAGTTAATGCTTTGAAACTTACAACCATTCGCTTTACTTGAGTAAAAATTGTGGATTCTGATGTTTGAATATTTGTTTTCCATATTCACTTATTCGTTTAATATGAAGTTTGGTGGGATCAAACTTTTGTCTGTTATTTCATGTCCAGAATTGTTTTAGTCTGAATACCATATGTTATTTTAATAAACTTAGAAATAACTTATATTGAAATATATTTAATTATCGATAATTTATTGAAACGTAAAAATCCTTTTTGTTTTGGGCCCTAAAAATTGATACATGTGTTTGCCCATTCTACAGAAAGAAAATTAATTAATTTCTAAGGCTTAATGTGCCTTTAATGTAATATTTTTGAAGAATTATTTTACTCCATCTGCTCATGTGTTGCTTAAGACAAGCACCAGACAGAATTATTCAAACGTCTGAAATATAAATTTCAGATAGCTCAACATCAAGGTTATATACAGATAAATTGGTCCAAAGTCAATAAGGAAGTGACACAGGCCAAACGTAAAGTACAGCGTGAAGCGAACAGACAGTTTCCTCAGCTAGTCGATAACGTAAGTAGGCAAAGTTATCATTAGCAGATTGGCGATTTATGTCATCTGCTAAAATGCTGTTAAAATTGGTTGTATTTTCAGCCGCCTCCTTGATTCTCGGCAAAATTGGTTGTTTTTAGTAAGCACAACTGTTGCCTCATAGAAATGAATAACCAGAGTGTATCGATTTTGAGTATGAAATTATTGTTTAATTATTTTGCTATATCATTATGGCAGAGCTTTTTACAATCAATTAAATCAAAGATGTTTGAGTTTTATTAAAGTGATATACAAGGTATTTTGATAAAAGCAAAACTCATGTCCAGAAAGACTAGTTTTGAAATTAGACAGAAAATGTCACCTGTGGTCTTTCTTTGTCAGTAAAGCTGAAAAAGTTGCAATATGACCTAACAGTGTTGATGCTACTTAACCCCATTGCCAGCTGGTGGCAACTTATTCTTCCCATGTATAAACCAGGGCTGGTCAAGATATGCTTGTCCATCTTTCAACTGGTCAAAACTTGTTCATCACTGTTGTGGAAAATTTTCAAAATATACATTAGCGAATAGTAAACAGTGCACTGCAGACAGTGATAAGATGGCATGGGTAGAATCTGTTCCTACCAGCAAGCTATTAAGCTTGAACTATTTTAATTTTGTTGACACAATATTTCACAGGTACATGAAACAAACTATTTTTTATGTTCTATATGGGCTATATACTTTAATAAGTCTTATTTGTGTAAAATCAAAACAAACATATCATTATATAATACATGAAGACCATTGCCAAAATATTTTTCCAATCAGAATTTTTTCTTTTCAGTATATTTGTAGGTCTTGACTTAGCATATTTTAATATTTTCTTTTGTTTTCCTTTCAGTTACGAAGATTTGCACAAGAGAACATGTTTTTGGCTGGAAGTTTTGTTGGTGGATTTTTCATTGGATTAGCATTTTGAAAACTCAAAACATTCAACGCAAACAATGTACATTCTTTCACACAAGTGGGTGGGGTGATGATTATTTATGACTTCTTGCAGGAACTGAGTGATGTGAACATAGAGAAGGATATTATTTAGTTGTGTAACTTTGTAAAAGCAGAGTTGAATCAACATTTGTGCTAAATATGAGTGAATATTACAAGACTTGAATCTGTGTTTTTTTAGGGAGCATTAAATTTTGAATTTTTTTATATTTCATTATATGCATATTTAACGTTCGTCCTTATGGGAACTGAGTGATGTGATCATAGAGAATGATATTATATTCATTTGTTTAATTTTGTATAAGTGGAATTGAATCAACATGTGTGCTAAATATGGGTGTATATGACTAGACTTGCAATTGTGTTCTTTTTAGGGATCATTTGTATTTGTTAGTATTTCATTATAAGCATATTTAACTTTCACCCAACTACATACCGTATCTTAAAATGGCTTGTAGATCTACATTTTTCAATTTAAACAAAATCGTTTATCATTTCTAGGAAAAATCTCAAAACAGGTACTTACCCAGTTACTCAATAGCAGACAGTGCAGCCCATGATTAGAGGTGCTGGTTGATCTTGGTTTGCACTGGCAGTATTGGTACAGATTTTGCAGCCAATACTCTATAGCAAACAGTGCAGACCATAATTAAAGAGGCTGGTTGATCTTGGTCTGCACTGGTAGAATTGGTTCAGATTTTGCAGCCAATACTCTATAGCAAACAGTGCAGACCATAATTAGAGATGCTGGTTGATCATGGTCTGCACTGGTAGAATTGGTTCAGATTTTGCAGCCAATACTCTATAGCAAACAGTGCAGACCATAATTAAAGAGGCTGGTTGATCTTGGTCTGCACTGGTAGAATTGGTTCAGATTTTGCAGCCAATACTCTATAGCAAACAGTGCAGACCATAATTAAAGATGCTGGTTGATCATGGTCTGCACTGGTAGAATTGGTTCAGATTTTGCAGCCAATACTCTATAGCAAACAGTGCAGACCATAATTAGAGATGCTGGTTGATCTTGGTCTGCACTGGTAGAATTGGTTCAGATTTTGCAGCCAATACTCCATAGCAAACAAATGTTTAGATGCTTGTATCAAGTGCTAAGGATAAATTTATCATTTATTTTTGTGATTTTTGATACGATGTTCTTTCTATTAATGTTATTTTTTCTTAGCCATTTAGAGTTAAATGTTATTTTTTCTTAGCTATTTAGAGTTAAATGTTATTTTTTCTTAGCTATTTAGAATTTTATGGGGTTTTTTTGTGTGTGAAAATTACTGCATTTCAGAAATTTACAATGCAAAAAATATTGCTTGTCAATATAAAACTTTTGAGATAATTTAACAAAACATGTATACAATACAAATGTTTTTGAATCATAATTAATTGTGTATTGTGTTGATTTGATTAACAGAGTTTTGATTTACAGAGTTTAACTTATTATTTAGATATTCTTAACAAATGTATTTATTTGTCTTGATTAGCATTTGAAATTATATTTTGTCAAATAGGACTGCAGTATTTTAATTGAATGGCAACACATTTACTTTGGTAAAAAGGCAAACTGTTAATCAGTGTAGTTACATGTAATAGACTAATGATAAAAATAATTCCAAACACTAAATTGGTTGGCTGGGCCGTTCAAGATCAATTTAATTTTGTAAATACTGACTAACAAACACTAACCTATACATAAAGTGTCAAGTTATAGGTTAGTAGGTTAAATTTTAAAGCAACACGCCCCAAGATTTATGCATATTTTCATGAAAATTTTGATATTGAAATTAAATGTATAATATTGTTTAGTAACAAAAGGAAGCAATTTACACATCATAAATGGCACTTATAACCCATGTTATTACAAAAAGAGGTCAAAATATGCGTTAGTAACACAGTAGAAATATAGTTATACATAATGAAAAATTTGCCATTGATTGCTAATAACATGTAAATTATTACTTGAATATTGAATCTTTCTACTTTGCCTAAAATCTTAGTACATTTTTCACAAGTTTGATTTATTGAAATAGTTTTGCTCATCTGGAGGTATAAATAATGCTCATTTCAGACACAATCTGTTTTTAGCTCACCTGTCACTTTGTGACAGGGTGAGCTTTTGTGATCGCTTTTCGTCCGGCGTCCGTCCGGCGTCCGTCCGTAAACTTTTGCTTTAAATGACATCTCCTCATAAACCACTGAGCCAATTTCATCCAAACTTCACAAGAATGTTCCTTTGGTGGTCACCTTTAAAAATTGTTCAAAGAATTTAATTCCATGCAGAACTCTGGTTGCCATGGCAACCAAAAGAAAAAACTTTAAATATCTTCTTTTAAAAAACCATAAGAGCTAGAGCTTAGATATTTGGCATGAAACATCTTCTAGTGAGTGTCTACCAAGTTTGTTCAAATAAAAGCCCTGGGGTCAAAATTGGCCCCGCCCCGGGGGGGTCATTGATTTTCCCTATATGCATATAGTAAAAACTTAAAAATCTTCTTTTAAAGAACCCAAAGAGCTAGAGCTAAGATATTTAGCATGAAACATGTTCTAATGGGTGTCTACTAAGTTTGTTCAAATAAAAGCCCTGGGGTCAAAATTGGCCCTGCCCCTGGGGGTCATTGATTTTCCCTATATGCATATAGTAAAGACTTAAAAAATCTTCTTTTAAAGAACTGTAAGAGCTAGAGCTTAGATATTTGGCATGAAACATCTTCTAGTGAATGTCTACCAAGTTTGTTCAAATAAAAGCCCTGGGGTCAAAATTGGCCCCGCCCCAGGGGGTCATTGATTTTCCCTATATGCATATAGTAAAAACTTAAAAATCTTCTTTTAAAGAACACAAAGAGCTAGAGCTAAGATATTAAGCATGAAACATCTTCTAGTGAGTGTCTACCAAGTTTGTTCAAATTAAAGCCCTGGGGTCAAAATTGGCCCCGCCCCGGGGGTCATTGATTTTCCCTATATGCGTATAGTAAAAACTTAAAAAATCTTCTTTTAAAGAACCATAAGAGCTAGAGCTTAGATATTTGGCATGAAACATCTTCTAGTGAATGTCTACCAAGTTTGTTCAAATAAAAGCCCTGGGGTCAAAATTGACTCCGCCCCAGGGGGTCATAGATTTTCCCTATATGCATATAGTAAAAACTTAAAAAATCTTCTTTTAAAGAAACCAAAGAGCTAGAGCTAAGATATTTAGCATGAAACATCTTCTAATGAGTGTCTACCAAGTTTGTTCAAATAAAAGCCCTGGGGTCAAAATTGGCCCCGCCCCAGGGGGTCATTGATTTTCCTATATGCATATAGTAAAAACTTAAAAAATCTTCTTTTAAAGAACTCAAAGAGCTAGAGCTAAGATATTTAGCATGAAACATGTTCTAATGGGTGTCTACCAAGTATGTTAAAAAAAAAGCCCTGGGGTCAAAACTGGCCCTGCCCAGGGGTTGTCATTGTTTTTAACTATATGTGTATAGTAAAAACTTTAAAAATTTTCTTTTAAAAAACCCAATGAGCTAGAACTTAAATGTTTAGCAAACATAAGTAAATATCTACAAAGTTTGTTCAAATAAAAGCCCGGGGGTCAAAACTGGCCCTGCCCCAGGGGTGTCATTGTTTTTAACTATATGTGTATAGTAAAAACTTTAAAAATCTTCTTTTAAAAAAGCCAATGAGCTAGAACTTAGATGTTTAGCATGAAACATCTTCTTATGGGTGTCTACCAAGTCTGTTCAAATAAACAAATAAAAGCCCTTGGGTAAAAATTGGCCCGGGGGTTGGGGGGCCTATATACAGGTGAGCGACCTCAGGGCCATCATGGCCCTCTTGTTGGATTGTAACTATCACAACCTCAAAATGTTTACTTTATAGATTTTTAGATTTAAGTTGAATATCGGGTCATTATGGGGTCAAAAACTAGGTTACTAGAATCTTGTTGTTGAGTTAAAATCTTGGGGGTATTTTGGCATAGAGTTTCACTGGCAGTTGGCTTAAAGCATGAAATTGAATTTATTTAGTTATAGTCTTTTTTCAAGTCAGTAAGAGCAGAGCCTTCATTGACTTTTTGTTTTGGAAAGTTTTTTTTTTCCTCCTGTTTTCTTTCATAGTGCTTTACTTGAATAATTATGTGTTATATTTAGAATAATCATGTGTTATATAAGAATAATCATGTGTTATATTTAGAATAATCATGTGAATAATTCATGTTCTACAATGTTATTTAATAACAAATTAATATGTTGTGCAATTGTTTGTACCTTAAACTTCATTAAAAGTTATTTATAAAACATCGACTTGTACTTTATAAATCCCTGTTTTAAATTATCATGTCTATATTAGTTGGTTAATTCAGTTTGTCAATGCGGGATAAAGGAAATTACAAATTCACATGCGTAAAAGATCTCCAATAAGAAATTGTCTGGGTTTTTTTGTGCTGAATTTGGCATTTTCCGGTTCAGTGAATTTTGTTTACAGTTTTGGCCTTTTAATGATTTTTAGCACAACTATTTGCAGAATAATCGAGCTAATGCAGTCACTCATTTGTCGGCGTCCCTGTGGTCAAGTTTTTGCGTGTTAGCAAGTATCTCCATAACTTTTGAAGGGAATGGATTGAAACTTCACACACTTGTTCTCTGTGATTATCTAACATGATTTGCACAAGTCCCATAGCTCTAATTTGCTTTTTTGCATAATTATGCCCCTTTTTCGATTTAGAAATTCTTGGTTAAGTTTTTGCGTGTAAGCAAGTATCTCCATAATGTCTGAAGGGAATGAATTGAAACTTCACACACTTGTTCTCTGTGATTATCTAACATGATTGGCATAAGTCCCATAACTCTGATTTGTTTTTTTTCCATAATATTCCCCTTTTTTCAGCTTACAAATTCTGGTATCTCAATAACTACTGAAGGGTTTGTGCCTTTTTTGGGGAAAATTTTATTTATTCATAATAATAAAGCAGTGATTTACCCGGTAAAACATCTTAATAACAAGCCTTTGTACCTTTCGGACAATTTTATGTATTCATATAGGTAAGCATTATTTATACTTGGTGACAACTTTTTCGAATAGTTGACTGTCGCTGTTCTCTGACAGGTCTTGTTATTTTTAAAGTTTGTCTGGACTACCCTCTTTTACCACTAATGCAATTTCAATAAAACTTGACAGGATTGATCTGTTGCTCAAGTACTTGCACATTTAACAAGAGCTGTCGGTAGGACAGCACGCTCGACTATTCTAAGTGCTTGATAGTAAAAGAGCCTTGATAATGTTAATGACCTACAATTATGACCCTAAATGCATATGTGAAGTTTTAAATAAATATCTTTAATAGTTATTGAGATATTTAAAACTTGCATGTAAATATTAACCAAGAGACTAAGTAGAAAAGGGGATATGAATCAGCCTTAATGCAAGATAGAGTTATGGAACTTGGTCAGTGACATACAATTATGACCCTCCAATTATGACCCAAGTGCATGTGTAAAGTTTCAAGTAAATATCTTTGAAGACCTTTAACCTTTAACCAAAATTTTAACCAAAATTTCTAAGTAAAAAAGGGGCATAATTCTGTCAATATTGTAGGCAGAGTTATCCAACTTGTCAATCTGATGTACCTTGTTACTATAAATAAGTATTGTAAGTTTCACTTGAATATCTCAAGCAATAATTGAGATATTTGACTTTACAAAAAACTTTAACCAAAATTTCTAAGTTAAAAAGGGGCATAATTCTGTCAATATTGTAGGCAGAGTTATCCAACTTGTCAATCTGATGTACCTTGTTACTATAAATAAGTATTGTAAGTTTCAATTGAATATCTCAAGTAATAATTGAGATATTTGACTTTACAAAAAACTTTAACCAACGCCGACGCGGACGCTGACGCCGACGCCGGGGCGACTACAATAGCTCTCATATTCTTCGAATAGTCGAGCTAAAAAGGGTTTTCTGGTTGAATTATTTTGGCCCTTCAATGAAAAACATGTTTTGCCCTGATAATAATTTTTGTGTCTCCTACAGAGTAGCTGTGATCAGTAATCGCTCTTTTTTTTCATTGCCAAAATTCTAAATACAGTGTGTATACCTCTACCGTAAGAGGCAGTGAGGTAAAAAGTTGTGGTTGTCTTTCAGTTTTATTAGCACTAGCCTTAAAGGTGAAAATAGATAATAATCTTCATTGAGGTGATTCGTCAAATCACATTTATTGTTACAAATTCAAGTATTTTAACCTGTATAACCTACTTGAACAGAAGAAATTAGCTTTGCCACAAGCTAGTGCATGTACAATGTATAGAGCCAGGCCAGCCTTTACTGTTGGAACCTCCAATTTTATGGGTTTTTTTATATTGAAAAACCCTTAGACTGCAGATGGACTGTTCCAATATTCAGAGCAAGGCAAATTCATTTTAGCAGGTTTAATTAAACAAAAGTAGTAAAATGAGTTTCCTTTTGTCAAAAAATAAAAATGGAAAAAATAAAAACAAAGTAACTTTATATTTATACTTATAATTAATAATAAGCGTCAGGATCTTACATGTATAGGTACTTTTTTTTCATTGAAATTTTCTAAATATTACATTTGAAATTTTTAGATTGTATTCCTATGAAAACTAAGAAAACATAGCAATATGACTTCCTATTAGTATTAAATAAAGAAGCCGCAGATCTATAAAGTGTATTGTATCAAATCTTCACTTATTTCTGGACTGGTTCCAAGTGTCAATGTGAAGCTTTACTGATGGAGGAAGATCTCAGATCTCTGCTATGTGAATAATTCAAAGCACCAAACAGCACATTAGTAGAGCCACCCATTTTTTGAAAGCTACCTAGAGGGCGTCCTCACATGACAAAATTTAACATCTGTAACAAGTTTGGAACCAATAGGGGTAAAAGCAAAATGATTCAAAATCACATGTAGTCACAGCTATAAAAGATCATCATTGTATTTC
This sequence comes from Ruditapes philippinarum, assembly GCF_026571515.1. NCBI lineage: Eukaryota > Metazoa > Mollusca > Bivalvia > Venerida > Veneridae > Ruditapes > Ruditapes philippinarum. The sequence goes on along the minus strand of NW_026854498.1, from coordinate 6,009 downwards.
AATTGAAAACATAGTTAGCAAATTTTATAATATAAACTAGTAGCATGGAAAAATAATTTATAGAGACATTTTTGTTTTTGTTTTACAAAACAGGACTTTTTTCTTTATCAATCTTTTTCTGTGTTGAGATTGCCTTGACTGTAACTTCTTTGGTCCTAACACAAATAGATGTATTCTTTGATATACAAAATTGTACATAAAAAGTTCTATTTTAAAAACGGACAAATAAAAATGAATGGACAAATGTAAAACAAAAACCTTTTTCATTTTTAAGACAGTTATATCATATAAACACCAATTGCCATAACATAACTTAAACAAAATTATGATTAACTCGCAAAGACGCAAATTAATGACCAATTTTTTAAATATGATAATCTAAAACAATGTGAAACACTTTGCATGAAATGGTTAAAATCTGTATATGTTCAAAACACAAATGATCATTTTTTTCCTTCCACCATTATTACATGATATCCAAATTTAGTTTTCACAGGAGGATCAGTGTATATGGGACTGTTAGTTGTGCTATTCTGTAAGGCAAATGCTGCTTCTTGGAAAGGTCCAACCATACTTCCTCTTGTCATCCAGCCAAGGTCACCCTGAAAACATAAAATGTACGAACACATAATACTCTTACCAGAACATACATTATATACATGCAAATGCAATTAAAATTTCATTTTAAGTTGAACCATAGTGCTCTTTAAAAACTTCAAAGTAGCCAGTGAAAACTTACAATTTAATCCAGTTTTTCAAATTTTTGTTTCCTTACACTAAAATTAGGCTAATAAACAATCAATTCTTTAATATACATGCCAAGCTTTCTTTCATTGCAAATTGTCAATTATTGTAAATTTTGATTGTTTAGTATATGATAATTATGATTAACAATAGACATATTTTTTACAATACACAAATAAGCTGATTGTACTAAAAATTCATAAATACACTTTGTCTTCCAAATCAGTAAGGCTTCACTTTCAACTTGGATTTTTGCTTTAGTTATTTTTAATATTTAATCAGATTGACAAAGTTCAACTTGTGAAATACAAATTCAATCTAAAATCTTCGAATTTCCCAACTTATTCTTGATAATAATCATATAATGTTTTTGAAAATATTTAAACATAATAAAAGTTTACAACTTACACCAGACCGAGCTTTGTCCTCGCTGTATTGAGCAGCAACTTCATTAAATTTCATTCCACTTTTTAATTTTTCTATTGCCTCTAGTGCTTTGGATTGTTTCTCGCATAAAATGTGACGAACCTGAAAATGAATATTATTTCTTGTGCAACACAAATTTCAAGGATAAATATATTTAACACTTTCTGTAACTAAATTTATGATGCATCATTTACAAGTATTTGGCACTCTGATTTCCGGCCATGCAAAGGTACAAGCAAAGCTTAAGTTATAGCATCCAATTTATTCCTGAAAAAAACTTTTTAGTCTGAGTTTTAATGTTACTTTTCAGTTCGTTCAACTAATTTAACTTCTCATAGTGTAGCTTAAGGTCTTCAGCGTACCCGTGTATATACTATGACATGACGTATCAGTAATGCCGCATCAGATGAAAAACAAAAATGTCAAAAAGCGGCTTATAAAGTTTTGGAAGCCAGAACTACTCATAGTGATATCAGGCTATGTAATGTTTTGACAGTAGGAAAACAGTTTAAAAGTAGGAAAATATATCTGTCCAATGGGTCAAACCGAAATAATTAGGCCACTTTTCCGTTTGCAATATTTTTCAGACCTATCGGATATAAATTATAATAATATGATTTTAAAAAGTTTTCTTTACTATTCTCATTTGAAAAGTCCCATGTTTAGAAATATATATCTATATAAGTATATCTTTTCCATTATCAATGACCAATAACATTCAATAAGTGGGGCATATTCTGAGTAATATAACAGTTCAGTCTATCCAGATTTATCCGAAATATATATTATGATCCGAAATCTATGTCACTTACTTTAACTGCTGTTCCTCCTTTAGCTTGTTTCTGTTGAGAATCTCCACCACCCTCTGCCCCTTTACTTTTTGCACCTTTTCCACCACCACCACCGCCACCTTTGTTTTTCGGCATGTCGAAATGATAAAATAGAAGTTTTGAAAATTGCACAAGTTGTTTTTCTAATCTGTATCACTGGAAGCTTTCTTTAAGTTTTGAAAGCGTTTTTGTAATTTAGACAGATTTGAAACAAAGTTAAAAAACTATTTGCTATTTATGTGTGCTTTGTCAGGCAAAAATGTCAAGTTCCGAAGATATTTATGGACCTTCTTTACCACCAGGTAAAAGATAAAAAAAAAACGAGCAAGAAGATAGTAAAAACTGTTTTTTTTATCAGTCACATTCGTCCTTTAGTATGCTCGCATTTTAATTAATTCGTCCCTCTACAATTCGTACCATGTTGTATTTGCTTTGTCTAACCCCCAAATAAAACTATTTATGTTTAATTTAATACTTAAATTTTTAAGAGTGTTTAAAGCTATATCTGTTGAAATTTTTTCATAAAAGTTGAAAAACTGAAATTATGTTATTTTCAACAAAGGTGCTAGACCACGCAATCCGGTCAACTCGTCCCCTGGTCAACTCGTCCCCTGGTCAACTCGACACCTTTTTGGTCAACTCGTCCCCTACTTTTGGTCAACTCGTCCCTAATATGGTCAACTCGTCCCCTACTTTCGATCTCTGTCTTTAAAATGTCTTTAACAGTTTAAATAATTCTTTTATGTAAAATATGTAAAATTAATACTGAATTTGATTGATATCGAAATATTAATAAAATAATTACGTCTTTTTTACGTTAAATTTTAATGATCTTTATCTAAGCGCACGTGCATAGCTTTGATGTCAAACTACAAAGACAGGTAAGTTTACAAACATTCAATTAATGTTTAATTAATCAGAGTTTTAATGATAATTAAAACTAAAATTAGGTCCAACTCTTTGATTTTTCCCGCCTCCCTGAATGGATTAAAGACTGACGACAGATTAACAGAAATTAGAAGCGCTAAAAACTTTATGTCGGTGCGTATTGATCTCATTATAGAAGGATCGTGTCAATTAAAAACATGATAATTGTTTGTTGGGAACTTGTCAATATAAAAGTTTCCCTGATAAATATAAGATTTATTCTTAAAAACACATTTGCGTTGTACGTTATATGAACATTGGATTATTTTTTTTGTGCATATCAATCATTTCTTAGAATTCCATATTGTTGGATTATAGACTGTATGTGAACGGTGTATGTGACAATTTTAATTATTTGTGTTGTTGATTGTGATTTTTTTAATTGATTAGTGTTGTTAATTGTTACAATGTACCCCTGCATTGATTGTAGGAAACATGTGCGGAAAAATCAGCAAGCACTTCAGTGTGAGCGCTGTGAACACTGGCAACACAGAAGTTGTAATACAGGTTAGTCATTTGTGATGTTTATGTTCATTTTTAACAGACAAATGGTCTTGCAATTCCAAATGATCGTATATAGTGTATTGGATTAAAAAATGTCAAAGAATATTTAAAGAATTTATTAAGTTTTTTTTCTAAATTGCATTTTATTGTAATATTATGGTCCATTATTATCATAGGAGTTGTATATACATACATGCCTTTTGAAAGAGTTAGTATTTATTTATTTTTTTTCATTATTTTTTTTTAAATAAAAAATCCGTACAATAATATTTGCAGTGGATATTAACTGATTGAAATCATGATTAATATTCAATTTCCATAAATAAATCTTTAAATTGATCTTAAAGAGGAGCTGTATAAAACCGAGTCCCAGAATTTCTTGTATAATACAAGTCAACATATTGAATGTATTAATTGTATTTAATCAACATTTTCATATATTTGACCATACACCATCAAATCAAATTGGACATGTGGAAAATAAATTTTTATAACAACCTTTGGCACGATTTTCACGCGATTTGTATAATTTCAAATTAAAGACACGCGTTCTTTAAATATATAAAAACGTATCCAACCACAGAGGTATTTGTGTCGTTAATCCTATTATCAAATTACCATGTGTATACTTTAATAACCAAAGGCACGTGTCACGATATATCTAATTAACAACAATTTATATCATGCATAAAACAGTACAGTATCCACTTATCGTCAATCAACACGATAATTTAGGTCATTGTATCAATTGTGTCAATTATATTTATTTATTGGTTGTAAAATAATGATGATATGTTTGATTTAATGAAACATATTTAGAAATTAGATTAGCAAGTGTATTCTAGCAATTGAGTAAAAACAGTTTAACCCAGGATAAAACCAAAATTGGTTTATGGATTAAATTATTATTATCATTATCATTATTTTTATTATTATAATTATTATTATAATTATTATTATTATTATTATTAAACTAATTTTTTTTTTTACAGGAAAAAGGCCTGTCTGCCGAGTATGTCAGTCACCGAGGGGCACACCGCACTTCTGTGTCTGCCATTCCTTCCTGCAGAACACATTGGTCCTGTGTTCGAGTCTATGGCAGACTTAGCTCCAGACCGTTTTGATGGACTGCTAGCTTACATTAGACGGACCTGGATCGACAATGATATGTGGCCAGTCCATTCTTGGTCGGTGTTTGGATTGAGCATCCGCACAAACAACGATGTTGAAGGTAAAATCACATTTTAAAATATTATGACAATATTAGATATTTGAAATAGACTGTATACATGGTAGCAGTCATACTTCTCATACATAAAAAAATATGTCTTAGCAAAATTGTAGCGAATTTGAGAAATGCATTCATGGACACATACATCGCCGCATTAAAGAGATAAATATATCTATTATAGTTGACCTGTGCCTATCTTCAGGGACAGACTCACCAGCTGTGGGAAAAGTACAGGAATGGGGAGTTATCTTCAACAGGACTTTTGAGAGAATTCGGCAACTTATACAAGCCCCAAGAGTAGAGTCGTAAGATGTCAAAAAAAACAACAATGACATATGTGCATGGGAAAAAAAAACAATGAAAGTGTGAAAGTGAAAGTGACTATATATACATGTATGACATAATATTGACATACGATATGATATTTTATCTTTGCATATAAAACATGTTTTTATAAATTAAATGTTATTGCTATTGATCGTCTTGGTGTTGTTCTTTTCTGTAATTTAATTTAATCAGACTTATGCATATATATATATCCTTATTATAAGATGGAATTCCAAATATTCGCATACAAAAAGCGTCAAAATATGTCCAATTCAGTAATTTTATAATATATTATTTTAACAGTCTATAATGATTTGTGAACTATATGAAAAACAAGTAGTGATAAAATATAAGGGACGAGTTGGGGACGAGTTGACTAGAGGACGAGTTGTCCAGGGGACGAGTTGACCAAAAAGGTGACGAGTTGACCAGAGGACGAGTTGACTCTGAATCCTAGACCACAGATTTATATTAATCTGTGGCTAGATGCATTGTTTTGACATAAAATATGTTTAATCTTGTTGTTTATGTAATATTATATCAATATATTTAAAAAAAAATATTTTTTTTATATTGTGTCTATAACAATATAACAGAAATTGAAAAAAAAATTCTATTTAATTTTTTTTTTAATGTAAGTGATAAGTCTATGAATATCATATTACATGAATAATATATTTAAACATATTTTAGGTCAAATCAATGCAACTACCACCTTTGGTTTTCAAAACCTAACGGTGGTTTCTTAAAAAATTTGTACAATAATTTCAAAATCAAGAAACAACAAATTCAACTTTATACACTTTAAAACTAATAATTGTTTGTTCTATTTTTTTATGAGGGCTGGGACTTAAAATGTATATTTTAAGATCTAAATAATGGTCAATCCTCAGTTTAAGGTTTAGGGAGTATGTCATCCAAAAGTTGTTATATAATGACTCAAAAAGTTTGTGTTTTAAGTTTGAAAATATTATTAGTGACTTTGACAAAAGTTGGTACAGTACAGTGAAAAAGGAAAAA